>NC_055988.1:159190471-159493448 GCF_018446385.1 Zingiber officinale | reverse complement strand
AGCACCCGATTATAATCTGATCACCGACTATAATCATCCAACCTGTGAATATCATACATAACACTTACTATGTCCCCATCAACGACAACCCAAATAATAGATCATCAAAATAGTTATCCACTAATAGATCATCAAAACAAATATCTAGTAATAGATTATTAGACAACCACATAACATTTACTCTCATAAATCATTAGAAATCAACATATCACAATATCTGATCTCACAATATCCCGCAACCTCAAATCATTCTCAACCATGATCAAACATGATAACTCCCCAAATGATCAATTTTCATTGTATCGGGTACCCTAATATCCAAAAGATATGAGTATAAAAACTCTACTGGCTAAGTCAACAAGAATATGTAGGTATCATCCACTACCCAGCTAACAATAGCAGAGGCTGGTATGTGCCTCCATCTCCTGCTAGTAGTAACAGAAGCTAAAACTACCGATGGTATGATATGAAAAAAAAAAAATCACCCGAGACCTATAATCCTTGATCTCTATTAAGGTCAACCATGCTCAATGGCTAACGCATCACATGTACTATGTGCTACAACAACCAAACAGGTACTACATAAAGAATGCTAATACCTATCATAAACTATAAAATTAAACATCATACCTATATGCCGTCTGGAGATATTCCATCGCTGTCCAATCCCCAACTTCTGACCTCAAAATTCCGAACATGAAAATCACCGGAAATCCATATAAATCCGAAACAGAAGTCCAAAATATATACATAATGGAAAATCCGTGCAATCCAAATAACTACCCAGTTTGCCTCGCAAACTTGGGCTAATCCAAAAATTCAGAATACCAAAAGCAGGTATCATAACCCACTCTGATACCAATAAATTGGTATCAACCAAATCTCGAAAATTTGTAACACGAAAATCAAACAAGTATCGCCAAACTTTGGCGCTCTGATACCAATAAATTGGTATCAGGTTATCCCCAATATCCAAAATATAAAAATAAACGATCGTAAAACTTAAGCTCTGATACCACTAAATTGTCACGCCCCGGAGGAGTCCCTGTCCGAAGAAATTTCGACAGCATCTCTCATGTACGGCGGACAATCTGAAACTTTCTACATATCCATATACCTCAGCCACATGCGGCTGGAATAATAACAGTAAATAAACAATCACCCACGCAGTTTATATAATAAGTAAACAGAATAATAATACCCTGACTCGAAATCAACCCTACTCAACTACACTCGTAAAGCTCAAATCCGACGATAAGATCAACTTACCTCTTCTGCCGTCTAGGTAGGCATGTAGTAGAACAAATTTAAACCATACGAAAATCCATCGATCATAAGAATCCATACAATATTCAAATCCTCAAACAGAATAAGTCTAACACAGTCTAAATAACAAACCAAAAGATAAAAAACAGCTTGTGGTCTGCAGGGGACTAGCAACAGGAACTCTCTCCTGACAGCATCAACCTGAAAAATATCAACAATGGAGGCGGGGTGAGTCCAACGCTCAGCAGGTACAACTGATATACATAGTAAGGAAATAACACCTAGCACTAATCATGCGTACAGTCTCCTGATATAAGAAAGATAAAAATGCATCTGAAATAAACAGGAGAGAAACTATACTAACCAGGACCTAGGTATAAGGACAAACAGTTCGAGTGATATGGAAATCCTGTATGCATGTCAAACATAGGTATCCAAACAATATGCAGCATATAAATGCATCATGCATATGGTGCCAATGTCATGGTCACCCCTGACGCCAGTCAGCCAACTCACAACAAAAGTGGGACCGAATGGGTAGGGCTGTGACAACCGTGCACTCCACATCACTACTCCTGATGAGTGACCGAGTGGACGGGATGCTGTCGGAGTACACACATACTCCTACCCCAAATCATAAATGGGGGAGCGCAATGCTCTCATCTCCCGGTACACGATGACGGGGAGGGGTCCCTAACGTGCTACACGCTACATCACACTACCCATGAGCGGACCAACGGAGCACCGGAAGAGCAAACTGACGTGCTACCACGCTGCGTCACGCTACCCATGAGCGTCAACAACGGAGCACCGAACAGTGATGAAACTGGCGATGTGCTCGACAATAATGGAGCAATCTATCACACAGCATGCAATCATGCGAATGGTGCATGTCACTAAGCATGGTAATATACTAAACCAATCTATGGACATATAACGATGTGCACCATAGTGAACAAATCATATCAAAGTACACTAATCAAATAAGGTATCAAACCTAGGTCCTGAACATGGTGAAACATGGTTATATCACTACCCCTATGAGCATGTGTAATCAGGTACATAACAACACGAAATGCAAAACAAACAATCAATCAAGCAGGTAACAGGTAATCGGGTAGTGATTAACCGAAACAAATGAGGAACATAATTAATGCAACTTGTTAATTTCATTACTATGCATATCAAAGACAATAAGTCAAAAGTACCCGCCTCCAATAGAAAGGTCCAATCCGAAATAGATCCCTCATCGAGACACCGTCTCGAATCAAAGTCCAGCAGATAACGTGATATACAATTTAGCTAATTTTATAAACAACAACTAGCTAAATCCAACCCAACTTAATTAGGAAAAAAAACCTAATCGATCCATCATTAATTAATCCTAATTAATGATTAACTTGAATTAATCTCCTTAATCAAAAATCCTCAATCAACCCAATCATTTCCTTTCGCTGATCTACTTACGATTAGCAATATGATCATCTCTAATAAATTCAAGGATGAACTCTAATCCAACATAAATCAACTGTACTTAATTCATCACAACTACAATAGATTAAGCCTTCCATAATCACATTAGGTTAAGCTAAACATGAATCTATCATAACTTACCTAAATCCACGGCCCAAAAAGGTTGCTACCGGATAGGAGATGCTGCTGGAAAAATGTGCCGAAGTAAACCAGTGTGCCCGTTGATTCCTAAAATAAATAATTTGCAATAATTAGGGTTATTTGCTTTAACCCTAACCATCCCCTTAGATTAATCTAAACAAATAAATTTAAGCGCAATCAACTATATAAAGAATCAAACCTATCTAACTCAATTTAGTATCTTACCTCAATCTCACAGCCTCTAATACTGATCCATAGCCAGGTAGGGTATTACAGGATAGTGTAACTGCTGCTGGGAAACCAAGAAAACACCTCAGCTGGTGATCAAACAACCGGATACCCCACTAATCCAAAACCACAAGGCACAACCTCACCTACCAGAAATCACTACACTCTTCCTCTTCAATTACAGGTGCTGATCCCAAATTTAGCGATGTAAAAGTCCAACCCACAGTGTTGTGGTCGCTGAAATCAAACAGCCCTTCTCCAAGACTACTGCTACCATCATCAACCAAAGAGAGAAAAGATGAATCAGCACTAGGGTTAGGCACCAAGTCGAAGAAAATCAAGAGAAGGAGGTTTGGTCGAAGCTAGCTTACCCCCTGAGCCTTAAATGTCCACCCTCGCCGGCGATCGGTTGGTAGCCGCGGAACCAGGTCAACGCTAGGGCAGAGGAAATCATGGTCGGTGAACAGGTGCTTCGGATCTAGGTCTTCCTCGTGGCCGGCGATACTCTGTGTGGGAAGAAGGTGACACCTAGGCACCGACGCTCGGCCTCGTAGCCGAAATCACGGCTCGAGTAGGGAGAATGGCGGCGGATCAAGTGCTAGGGCACCGCTGGAATGAAGCTCGCGTGCCGGTGCTCCGAAGAGGGGAAGGCCGGCGCTAGGGCACAAACAACGGCGGCACTGGGTCAAACCTGGTGGCTGGCGGAGGTGCGGTGCAGAGGAAGAAGATGAAGAGAAGGTGGAACCGTCGTGTGAGAGGAGAAGGATGGGCAACGATCGGGGAACGGCTTGGCACGCGGGAGAAAAAAGAAAACGGAGAAGAATAAAAGAAAAGAGAAAACAAAAGAAAATAAAAACATTTCCTCGCCTAAACGGGGTTGCCTAAACAGGCTTTCCCGGCCCCCGTTTTCATCCCCGTTAACTCGTCCGTACGAACTCCGAAAATTTTTCAAAAAATTTCTAAAAATTTCAAAAAATTCCCATATTATTATTCTCTATTTTCCGGTATTTTACAATTACAAATAAACAAATATTAAATAATATAGGTAGGTTAAAATGTAATAATTTTAATTCTTACGAGTCTCCAAAAGGGACTATATGCAGTCGAGCGTCGGTAATATCAACGGATGAGTGTCTGGTAGGTATCAGTGACTCAAGTGGGGAAGGTGAATGGGAAAATCCTGCCGGCAACTAGTCATGTGAAGTTCCTGCCGGCAACTGGACACGTGAAGGTCCTGCCGGCGACGGTCTATGTGGAGGTCCTGCCAACGACTGACCATGTGAAGGTCCTACCGGTGATTGGCCACGTGAAGGTCCTGCCGAGGACTAGCCATGTGAAGGTCCTGACTGAGGGGAGGGCGTAGGTACTATCCTGCCAGATGGTGAATCAATTTGTCCAATGCTTGAACGTTGTCATCTATGGCGTGCCCGTTAAAACTGCCAACCAAAAATCAAAATTAGAATAAAAGAAATGAAAACTTGATGCTTGATGAACAAATATGAAAAAACTTACAATATCCATAATAAAAATCTCAGAGAGCGAGAATCTGCAGCGATAATGTCTCACCTCTAATGGCCTATAGAAAAAAAATAACATACACATATAACATATATAAATTTAACAATGAAATAGTAGATAGTCAACTAATGGAGCTACAAATTTTATAAATTAATAGGTTAAAATTAAATAGAAAAAAACTTATCATGCATGTTAAAAATCAAAGTTCTCGTCCTCCTCATCCTCGTCCTCCTCCTCGTCCTCGTCCTCCTCCTCGTCGTCGTCCTCCTCCTCATCATCATCATCCTCATGAAATTCACTGGCATCCACATTTATCACTACTCCGCTGGGATCTCGTAATGTTGGAATAATATATTCCTCGGCCTGAAATGTATTTGCAACCTCCTCTTGTTGATATGCAATGTCTTCCCAATGTTCCTCTATTTTTTTCCGTGCTTTCGTTTTACAAGCATCCCACCAATCAATTTTGTCACGTTTCAAACTAGGATATGAAGCATAGAAAACTTGAATCGCTTGTTGTGCCGAAACAAAAGGTTCATATCTCTTATATAATCTTTTATGATTTATTTCAACCAAATTATAACGTGGATGCACCTTCATTCCTCAGATAGAGTCAAACCAGCGGCACATAAATAAGATAACTCGCATTTCTGGACCAGGGTATTCTATCTCTATAATTTCATCTAGTAAACCATAAAAATCATTGGTTACACCTCCATCATTGGATGACTGAACACATACCCCACTATTCATTGTAGTCTTCCCTTTTTCATATTCTTGAGTATGAAAATTATATCCATTTATGAAATATGCTGACCAAGTGCATACCATTGCTTTAGGACCCCAAGACAGATGAAATAACATTTGATGTTCAAGGTGATCTTGATTATCATACACCTAAACTCAAATGAATATGTTATTCATTTAAAAGTTAAAATATACTATACCAATACGGTAAATCAGAATACAAGGTAAAAATTACTTACATATGATTTGAACCAAGGTGCAAATTCTTGATCGTAGAAACGATCAAACTCTAGTGTTGGCATATCAGAATACAAGTTTTGGAAAATCCTATCATAAAAAATTGAATTATAACACTAAAATTTATGACATAAGAAAAAAATAGGAGATATATACTAACTCAAAATATGATGATACTTCTGGACAATTAAGTAAAACATATGTCTGGGTTGCTCGTCATTCTTGATCAGTTAAATATCTTTGCTTATATTATCCACTTGGTCGACCAAGATAATTAAAAATTGAGAATATGTTCGTATTGGGATCAATAGGACCTTCATCATTTCTTCCCAGTCTCCGTCTTTTGGTCTGAATGTGAGGCTCAAGATAATATGATGCAAAAGTTGTTACTTTCTCCATAATGTATGCATTAACAATAGAGGCTTCAACTTGTGCCTTATTTTTTACTTTTTTTCTTCAAATGATATAAAAATCTGATTGTAATATGACAATTTGTATTAGATTAATATATATAAAAAAGTTATAAATTTACAATGCATTAATAACGAAGTATATAAGATAAAAAAAATATATCTTTCAAATGGATACATCCATCGAAAATGGACTGGTCCTCCAACTTTGGCCTCGTATGACAAGTGAACAAAAGATGTTCCATTGAATCAAAAAATGAAGGTGGAAAGATTCTTTCTAAATTACACAAAATAATTGGAATGTCTCTCTCTAACTTCTCCATTTGTGAATATCTCAAAACTGTTGAGCAAATATCATGAAGGAAAATGCTTAACTCCGTAATTGTACCCCATACAAAATTTGGTAAGAGTTCCTTAAAAGCAATTGGAATAAGTCTTTTCATAAATATATGACAATCGTGACTTTTCAAACCAATCAATTTGGATTTCTTCATATCGACACATCTCCCAAGATTAGAGACATACCCATCAGGAAATCTCAATGATTTCAACCATTCACAAACAACACGTCTCTGTTGTTTATTTAATGTATAAATTGCCTTTGGGTTTGGTCCCCTACTACTTTCATCCACATTAAGAGTGAGTCGTTTACAAATTAGTCGTATATCTTTTCTTGCATTCAAATTATCTTTTGTTTTTCCACCAATATCCATCACTGTATTTATGAGATTATCAAAAACATTTTTCTCAATATGTATTACATCCAGATTATGATGAATTAAATTACTATACCAATACGGTAAATCCCAAAATATACTCTGTTTAGTCCATTTATGTGTGCTTCCATATTCAATGTTGTACCATGTGATTTTTCAATAACAGATGGAAAGTGAAACACTCTATACCAAATATCTTGACCTATCAATCTCAATGGCGAAGGTGTTCTTTCAATTCTATTCCTAGTGAACTCATCTTTATTTCTTCTGAAATTATGATTTAATGGTAAAAATTGTCTATGACAATCAAAATAACTCGGCTTTTTCCCATATTTCGATCTGATCGACTTTGATCTCTCCATACATATTGGACAACCTAAGATTCCCGCAATACTCCAACCAGATAGCATACCATAAGATGGAAAGTCATTAATAGTCCAAAGAAGAGCAACCTTCATTACAAACATCATATTAGTACGAGCGTCATATGTAGGAAACCCTTCATCCCATAGTTGTTTTAGCTCTGCAATCAGTGGTTGCATATAAACATCTATTAACTTCTTTGGGTTTTGCGGGCCAAGCACAACTAATGTTAAAAACATATACGATGTTTTCATGCACCTCCCAGGCTGAAGATTATATGAAGTTAATATAACTGGCCAACAAGAATAATATCTTCCTGATTTACCAAATGGAGCAAATCCGTCAGCACAAAGACCTAACCTAATGTTTCGAGTCTCCTTCGCAAATTCAAGATATGTTCTATTAAAATTTTTCCATGCCTCTGCATCTGATGGATGACACATTAACCCCTCCTCTGTTCGATGATTTGCATGCCAAGTCATGTGTTCAGCAGTGATCTTGATGCATAAAGTCTTTGTAACATAGGAGTTAAAGGCAAATAAAACAACTGACTGTATGATTTACGTCGTTATTGACTCCTTCTATTGCTCTTGTACCTATCTTGATTACAGAATCTACAAACATTTGCATCTGCATCATCTCCCTAATATAGCATACAACCATCTCTGTAAACATCAATTCTTTCCACCGGAAGACCTAATTCTTTGGTAAATTTTTTCATACTGTAAAATCATTAGGCAGTATATTATCACAGGGCAATGCCTCTTCAAAAGCTTGAACAAACTTATTAAAACTATCTTCCGACACATTACACTCTACCTTGATATTCAATAGTCTTGCGGTGAATGATAATTTAGTATGATTGTCACAACCAGCCCATAATGGTTCATCTGCAGCACTCAACACTTCCTGAAATTTAAGATATGCTTCATTATTCACAATTTCATCGACACCTGGTATACCTCTTCTAATGGTGATGCATATGTAGTAAACATTTGCTCAACTGTCGGAGGGAAGCTAGAACTAGCACCATGTGGTTCAGGAATTAAATTCGGACCCGCTGCATCAAATATCATTCTCTGATATGAATTTAATTGATTATAATAACTTTGATCCCTAGAGACTTGTATGTTGTGTCCATAATAAACCTCATCAGATATGAATGGTTCACTATGACATGCCCAATTATAGTAATCCGGAGTAAAACCAAATCTATAAAGATGCTCTGAAACTTTATTAGATGGTAAAAATTTACCATTATAACACTTTCTGCATGGACACCGTATCTGATTACCATCCATAAACTCAACATTACTAAATGCAAAATTTAAAAATTGTCTTAACCCAGTGATAAAATCATCAGTTAAACCCCCGCGGTCAAGTAAATTTTTATTATACATCCAACTTCTTTCATTCTGCATTTTACCTGTTTCAAATAAATTATAGTAATAAAAACTCCTAGAATGTAAATACTAATGGTCAATATTATTTAGTTCAAATACAACTGCAAATGAAATATAATATAGGAAAATAAAAACATGTAATCATTATTAAAATAACATGTGTAAATAAATATACCTAACAAAGGTAAATAAAACGAAATGTCTCTCCCAGCCACGTCAAATCCAAACCTGCACAAACAATAATATCAAGTTTACAATAAAATAAAAAAGTCCACAAATTATCAAATATAGTCTTGGCCCCCGCGATAAGGCACTGACCCCCGGCCAGCCGTGGGGTGGTAAGGCACTGACACCCCACTGCAAACCAAGGTCAACAACGACCAGCCGACCCCAAGCAGTGACCTGCCGATTTACAAATAGAGGTCACCCAATGCTGTCGGCAGTGGCTAGCTTAAGCCACCAGTGGCCAGCGTACGCCGCCAGCGACCAACCTACGCCACCAGTGGGAGCCAATGCTAAACAGCAGCCAGGCGAGGTCGCCAGCAGCCAGCCTGTGCTGACAGTGGCCAGGTGAGTCTACTAGTGGCCAACTTCGGCGCCAATGGCCAGCCGCGACCGTTTGCGGAAGTCATCGCCACCAGCGGCCAAGCACGGGCGTGAGTAGCCAGGCGCGGGCGCGAGTAGGCGTGAGTGGCCAGGTGTGGGAGAGAGGGGCCAAGAGCGGGCGCGAGCTGCTAAGCGCGGCCGCGAGCAGCCAGGCACGGCCGCCCGCGGTAGGGAGCGACCACCTGTGGGATGCCTTGGCTAGGCTTACCAGGGACTTAGATCGTCGGAGATAGGCATCAAGAGAGCTTACCGGTCCGGAGATTGGCAGAAAAATCATCGCAGCTATCGTCGCAAGGAAAAAATTAGGTCAAGACGTGAAGAGGAGAGATTGGGTCGGGTAGAGCAATTATTAGGGTTCTTGCCAATGAATCATTAAATTTGTTGGAAATATTTCCAACGAATCATTGAATTCGTTGGAAATTTCAACGAATTAATTATTTGTTGGAACTTTCCAACGAATTCGAGATTCGTTGGAAAGTTTGCAATTTCCTAAAACCCGGTTGATGGACCTAAACACTTCAGAATTGGATGAAACTAGTTCTTATGTGCTCCTCTATTTATCCGAATTTTATATATGTCCTCAAATATTTTTTGTACCTAATATATTTTTCATAGTAATTTTTCAAATATCAATGTGTCTGAAAAATTTAATTCAGGTTTAAAAATTCAAAAATCAAAATATATTAGTTCTAAAATTATTTTTAATTCATGGATATAATCATGAAAACTTTATGAAGCATACAATCTGACTTCGTCTCATTCTGAGCACTCACACATTATTTTGTAAATCTAAAAACTTAAACTAGATTAATTTGTTTTAAAACCCTAACACTTTCAACGAACATTAAAATTCATCTAATTGACCTAAATGTGAAAAAATCATCCTATGTCAAAAAAAATATTTGAACTCATTTATAGAATCAGGAGACCAAGAGAAGCACATAGGAACTTATTTCATCTGATTCTGAGGTCTCTAGGCCCATCAACCGAGTTTTTAAGAAATTACATATTGTCCAACAAATCACGAATTCATTGGAAATCCCCAAAAAATTCACAGATTCGTTGGAAATATTTCCAACAAATTCGCAGATTCGTTGGAACTTTCCAATGAATTCGAGATTCGTTGGAAAGTTTGCAATTTCCTAAAATCCGGTTGATGGACCTAAAGACTTCGGAATTAGATGAAACCAATTCTTATATGCTCCTCTATTTATCCTGATTTTATATATGTCCTCAAATATTTTTTGTACCTAATATATTTTTATTAGTAATTTTTCAAATACTAATGTGTCCGAAAAATTTAATTCAGGTTTAAAAATTCAAAAATCAAAATATATTAGTTCTAAAATTATTTTTAATTCATGGATATAATTATGAGAACTTTATGAAGCATACAATCTGATTTTGTCTCATTCTGAGCACTCACACATTATTTTGTAAATCTAACAACTTCAACTAGATCAATTTGTTTTAAAACTCTAACACTTTCAACGAACATTAAAATTCCTCTAATTGACCTAGATGTGAAAAAAATCATCATATGTCAAAAGAAATATTTGAACTCATTTATAGAATCAGGAGACCAAGAGGAGTACATAGGAACTTGTTTCATCCGATTCCGAAGTCTCTAGGCCCATCAACCGAGTTTTTAAGAAATTACATACTTTCCAACGAATCACGAATTCGTTGGAAATTCCCATCGAATTCACAGATTCGTTGGAAATATTTCCAACAAATTTGCAGATTCGTTGGAAATTTCCAATGAATTTGTAGATTCGTTGGAAATATCCAACGAATTCGAGATTCGTTGGAAAGTTTACAATTTCCAAAAAACCCAGTTAATGAACTTAAAGACTTCTGAATTGGATTAAATTAGTTCCTATGTGCTCCTCTATTTATCTTGATTTTATGTATACCCTCAAATATTTTTTTGTACCTAATATTGGTTTAAAAATTCAAAAATCAAAATATATTAGTTCTAAAATTATTTTTAATTCATGGATATAATCATGAGAACTTTACGAATGCATATAATCTGATTTTGTCATGTTCTGAGTACTCAAAAATTATTTTGTAAATCTTACAAGTTCAACTAGATCAATTTGATTAACAACTCTAACACTTTCAATGAATATTAAAATTCATCTAATTGACCTAGATGTGAAAAAAAATAATCCTATGTCAAAAAAAATATTTAAGCTCATTTATAGAATCAGGAGATGAAGAGGAGAACACAGGAACTAGTGTCATCCAATTCCGAGATCTATAGGCCCATCAATCGAGTTTTTAAGAAATTACATACTTTCCAACGAATCACGAATTCATTGGAAATTCCCAATGAATTTGTCAATTTGTTAGAAATATTTCCAACGAATTCTCATATTCGTTGGAAATTCCAACGAATTTGAGATTCGTTGGAAAGTTTGCAATTTCCTAAAAACTTGGTTGATGGACTTAGATATCTGAGAATTGGATGAAACCATTTCCTATGTGTTCATCTATTTATCTTGATTTTATATATGTCCTCAAATATTTTTTCTTCCTAATATATTTTTCTCAGTAAATTTTCAAAAACCAATGTGTCTGAAAATTTTAATTTGGGTTTACAAATTCACAAATCAAAATACATTGCCTCTAATATTATTTTTAATTCATGGATATAATCATGAGAACTTTACGAATGAATACAATCTAATTTCGTCTCGTTCTGAGCACTCAAAAATTATTTTGTAAATCTTACAAGTTCAACTAGATCAATTTGATTTAAAACTCTAACACTTTCAACAAACATTAAAATTCATCTAATTGACCTAGATGTGAACAAAATCATCCTATGTCAAAAAAAATATATTTAATTTGAACTCATTTATAGAATCAGGAGATTAAGAGGAGCACATAGGAACTTGTTTCATCCTATTCCGAGGTTTCTAGTCCCATCAATCGAGTTTTTAAGAAATTATATACTTTCTAATGAATCATGAATTCATTGGAAATTCCCAACAAATTGACAGATTCGTTGGAAATATTTCCAACGAATTCACATATTCGTTGGAAAGTTTACAATTTCCTAAAAACCTGGTTGATGGACTTAAAGACTTCAGAATTGGATGAAACCAGTTCCTATGTGCTCCTCTATTTATCTTGAATTTAATATATCCTCAAATATTTTTTGTACCTAATATATATTTTTCAGTAATTTTTCAAATACCAATGTGTCTGAAAAATTTAATTCAGGTTTAAAAATTCTAAAATCAAAATATATTGGCTCTAAAATTATTTTTAATTCATGGATATAATCATGAGAACTTTATGAAGCATACAATCTGATTTCGTATAGTTCTAAGCACTCAAACATTATTTTGTAAATCTAACAAGTTCAACTAGATCAATTTGTTTTAAAACTCTAACACTTTCAACGAACATTAAAATTCATCTAATTGACCAAGATGTGAAAAAATCATCCTATGTCCAAAAAATATTTGAGCTCATTTATAGAATTAAGAGATCAAGAGGAGCACATAGGAACTTGTTTCATCCAATTCCAAGGTCTCTATGTCCATCAATCGAGTTTTTAAGAAATTGAATACTTTCCAACGAATCACAAATTCGTTGGAAATTCGCAACAAATCTGCAAATTCGTTGCAAATTTCCAATGAATTCATGGATTCGTTGCAAATTCTTACATGCAAAAACACTCTGGAACGAATTTATTTTTTGTTGTAAAATTGCGACAAATTATGGATTCATTGGGAAATTCCAACGAATAATATTTTCGTTGCAATATTTGAAACGAAAATATTATTCGTTGCAAAATTTGCGACGAAAATATTATTCGTTGTAAAATTTGCAACAAATTTTATTTCTTGTCGCTAACTTGTAACAAAATTAGCGACAAAAAATGTTTTGTTGCTAATTTGCAACGAATTATTTTCGTTGCTAATTTGTAACAATTTATTATTTTGTCGTAAATTTTGTTGGAAAGTTTAGGACGAAAAATAAATTTGTCACAAACATTCGTCCCTAAAAGACTGTTTTTTTTGTAGTGAAATATAGAAAACGTCAAAAATTAGACACTGAGAGGGAAAAAGAAGAAGCAGGGATCAAAATCAACTTAGCATTGTTGATCAAAATCGCCCCTCAGTTCCCGTTGGGTCCCACTTTAGTGAAAAAGTTGGGGCCCGCTTCCTCGTCCTTTTCTTCTCCCTCCGTCTTTCGAGTTATCCACTTCGATTGCGTTACGGCTGATGCCATTCCGTTCCTTGTTCGCTTGATCGGTTTCTTCCTTCCGTCGACTCTCGTCGGATGGGGCAATGGATTTGGGCTGCCTGCGTGGAGACATGGAGGTGGGGTCATGTCTCAGGTAATAAGAGCAAGTCAACTCACACGTGGTATGGTTCAGAAAAATTAAGGTGTCGTTTAGCTCTCTCCTAGGAATAGAAATTGGAATGAGTATTATAGTATTATGGAATGGAAATGAGTATGAACTTAGGTATCATTCTTAAAAATAATGTTTGGTTAGTTGAATATTTTCAATCAGAATAAATCTAAATTTTCTTTTTTACCCTTAGAGGAAAATAAGAGAAAAAATTAGATAAGAGAAAGTCGAATGTGAGAGAAACATATGATGAGAGAGAGAGAATGATGAGAAAAAATGAAGAGAGAGAAAGTGTGATGAGAGAAAATGAGGAAAGAGAACGTGATAGGAGAGATTGAGAAGAGAAAAAGTATGATAAGAGAGGAAGAGTGATGGGAAAGAAATGAAGAAAGAGAAAGTGTGATGAGAGAAAATGAGAGATTGAGGAGAGAAAGTATGATGAGAAAATGTGATGAGAGAGAAAGTGTGATGAGAAAAAATGAGGAGAGAGAGTGTGATGGAAGAGAATGAAGAGAGAGAAAGTGTGATGAGAGAAAATGCAGAGAGAGTATGGTAAGAGAGATTGAGGAGAGAGAAAGTATGATGAAAAAATAATGAAAGAATTAAGAGAGAGAAAATGATGAGAGAGTGTGTGATGAGTCCATTCTCATCAACCAAACACAAGATTTGGAAATGAATTCATTCCCTCATTCTCAAACCTTTAAACCAAATGTTACCTAAGACATTTTACCAAAAAGCACCATCAGTAATTCGTTTTACCAAAAGGCCTGGCTCATGGATTATTTTTTTTTAGTAAATAATACACCTTTACAATTTTTTTTCAAGGTAAAAATTTTAATTAATACATTTCTCATTAATTAATCAAGAATCTAGAGTTTGAGATTCAACTACGGTATGTTATTGAGAATTTTTCTTATTAATTAATCAGGAGTCTAGAGTTCGAGATTCAACTCCAACGTATTATTAAAAATTTCCTCAATTTTCATAATCGTATCAGCTTTCTCTCTGCTCATCTTTGTTGAGGGCCTTGAGGTTATGGTGAGTAGATGTCCTCGTAATTTTAATAAAAAGTACAACTTTTTAGTCTGGAGATAGCTTAGCCAATGTTGCTAATAAAAACAATAAGAAAGGTTCTCATTACCGAAAAGCCAAAGATGTAAGATCTAACTAAACACTGGTCAAAATCAAATGGCACAACAATGGGAAGATTTTTGAAGCAAATTGTTCTAATTTATCAATTAGAAGTAGCATGTCGACTCTAAAGAGATTGTCTATGGAACACTTTATGGACAATTTTGGGACACCAACAACTTAAAAAGACACTTGTCATGATCGTACTTTCACACATGCTTTCTGAGACTGATGAATTTTACAATCTCCATTGTGATACTTTGCTGGATAGATTTGTGAAATTTTCCTATGAGATTGCTCTCCTTCCATGGTAATTAAAAATAAGTTGGAATTATGAAACGCTTGAATTATTTTGTTCTTATTTGCTTCTTGCTAATCTGCACTCTTATGATGCTCGATGTGTTACTTTATTTTACATGCTATAAATTTTAAAAAAAAAGAGAGATTAAGTTTTTGAAGATTTTAACAAATCATAGTCTTGGTCCATTAGAACTTGTAGACCTTCTGAAAACATAATCGGTATGCTGAGTATTTCGGAAGAATGATATAAGAAACTATAGGATATGCATTGTTAACCCAATGATCTGAAGCGTATATTGTTGGAATGGTGTAACCTATAATATAGTCAAACTGAGTTAATTTTTCAGTACATGTGTGGGCAAATTAATCTCAACCACCTTGGAATATACTAGTTGTTCATAGTTAATTGTTTATTAAATTTATTTTCATTTTTTATTTATGCTACTTGGTATTGTACTAATCGATATTTGTATCTCAAGGTTTGTGAATGAGCTTTAGTCTTAAAAGAAATTAAGATGATTCCATCAACTTTTTCCACCTCTATGTTTCTATGTAATTGTTGATGAATCAATATTACCGTCTTAAACTAGCTTGTGTTTTACAAGAATCCAAATAAACCTGTCATCTAATATCATGAATCTATGTGCTTATTGCCCCCACGAGTTGACATAGCTGGTTCATGTAAGAGTATTATTGCCAATAGGTCCGGGATCGATTTCCAGCAGATTCGGAATACCTCACTGGTTGCTCAACCCTTCCTTGCATGCACTGTTGTTACTGGGCGAAGCTCCACTTAATTTATGCCCCTTTCAAACAGTGGGAGAGCGCCCTAGAGGAGGAGCTGATGTGATAGTTTCGTACCTTTTTGCTGTTGGTCCCTTGGCAGCCAGCTAAAGAGAGGTGAATAACTTGAAATCAAAAAACAACCACCTTTCTCGAAGTTACAACTTTATTAAAACAATCACTTGTATAAAAAAAGACTTAAGTAAAGAAAGAAAGAGACGGATCGTTTGCTTGGTTACAACCGGGAAGGTTATTAATCCAAGACAAGTAAAGCTCACTAACAGTCTCCTTCAGGCAGAGAAATCTCTTACAGTAGTTTAAGCACTCAAACTACAAAGCTAAACAGAAAGAGAATTGATTACAAGTGTTCTATCTAGCTACTAGGATCAAGGCGCTTGGAGGAGGTTCAGGCGTTCGGACGTGGATAGAATTTGATCTTCTTCGCAATAGATCACGCCACGTCAAGTTTTAATAGGTTTTCTGGTTCGAGCGCCTAGACCAGCTCTGGGCGCTCGGATCTGGTTGAATTTCTATCAGCAACGCCGCTGAGTCGGGGAACCCTGGGGGTCCGGGCGCCGGGACCAAGTCCGGGTGCTTGAACCGGAAAGTCAATCTCCCATTGACTTTTTGGCCCGGGTCTTCTGCTCCGATTCCGCTCACATTGGTCCGAGTTCCACTCGCCTGGGTAATTTCGGCCATCCGGAATAGGGCTCACCCGAACTCAACTTCCGGCCTTCTTGAGCAAACTTCCGCTCCGGCTTCTCATCCCTCGGAAACGTTGCACGCCTCCTTCTCATCTGCCTGCGTACTCTTCTGCAGCACGTCGTCCCTCAGACACACCGAGCTTGTCGGCTCTCTCCCGTGTTGTCCTTCTCGCTAGCTGCGTCTTTCGCTCGACTTCCTGTGCTCCTAAGTTCCTGCACACTTAGACACAAGGGTTAAAAACCAATAGGACCTAACCTGACCTGGTTGATCACATCAAAACTATCTTGGGGGTATTTATAATTTTCTCCTTTTTGATGTGAGAAAACCCAAGTTAAGTTATGGTTAACCCAAAACAAGTAACAGTGAAAATAATAAGTATAAATTTTGCAAATATAAAATATGCAAAAATTAATGATACCCCTCCCCTTGGACTTAACCTCAACTTCTCCCCCTTTGATCATATAAAAAAATGGGGTATTTGAAATGACTTAAAAATAAATTTAAAACAAACTTAAGGGAAACTACTCTGTTCTAGAAAATTATGAAAGTTTAAATTTCGAAAAATCTGGATGAATTTAATAATTTATAAATCATTTTTGGAAAAACAAATTTGAAAATTGTTTTAAACATGGGAAAATTCTGAAAATTTTTATAAGGGTTGACTAAACATATATAAAGTAGATAGTAAATTTTCACAGAAATTTAAAATTATTTTAATCGTAAAAAATTTTTTTCTAAAAAAACATATTTTCAAAGGAAAAATACTCAAAAATAGTTATTAACCTCGAATATTTTTGAAATATTTTCTAAGAATATATTAGAGCAAGTAATATTTAAAAAAAAATTCAAAAATTAACCTTCTGATAATTTTTAATATTAAAAATTAATATTTGAATAAATAATTCATATTAAATTCATCAAAGAACAAAATATTTCGAAACAATTCTCTTAGATATATAAAATGATAAAGTTCCAAAAAAAATATATTTTTCAAAAATTATATTGTAAAATATTTTTTAAATTGAAAGATATGATTTTTGTTAAACAATTCATAAGAAATAAGTATGACAGTCGAGAAAAGTTGAAAATATTTTCTGTGATAAATAATATGATGAGTTTTCACATAAAAGTATATTTTGTAAAATTAGTTCTGTAAAATAATTTAGATTAAAAAATATGATTTTTTTTAAAAAATCATAGAAAAATAAAAAAAAAAATCTTGAATAGAGAATTTGATAATCTTTCACAAAAAAAATAATTTAAAAGAAAAACTCTACAAAATAATTTTAAATGGAAAAATATAATTTTTGTTAAAAAAATTCATTAAAAAATAATTTAACGGTAAGAAAATTTTAAAATTATTCGTATAGATAAGTGATGAAATTCTCTTTCTCAAAAAAAAATAATTTCTAATTAATTTCTATTAGAAATTTTGCAAAATAATTTACTCGAAAGCATTAGACAATTTTATGAAATTCTAAAAAAATAGGGCATGCATATAACAATTTAATTTAAACATGATTTTATAACCCAAAATAGATTCCTTCCTACTGAATTAATCAAAAATTTTCTTAGAAGATATTTCAATGATATTCTTCTAATTTGGTCATTATGATATCTAAAGTGTCATTTTAGTTCATTATAATTTTGAACTTGTTGGACATGTGAACATGCACAATTTTTTATTTCTTCTTTCAATTTTTTATTTTTAATTTTTCATTTTTATTTTGTCGAAATCCTCTAGTCGATAAGATATTTGCTAAGATTAATTTTAACTCTTCATTTTCTTTTAATAATTTTTTATTTTATAATTTGCAAGAACTCTTTGACAATATTTTTATAAATTTAAATAATTTGTCAGGAGGTAGGGATAGTACCTGACTTACCTTGTCAATTTCTGATGCTCCCCCCATAGTGCTGCTTTCCTTTGACGATGCTCCCCCTTCATCGATGCTCTCGATGCTCATTGAGGATGAGCTTGCTTCGTCTTCTTCCTCATGGTGACTTGTCATTAGTGCAAGTCCGGCGAGGGCTTCGATCTCAGATTCAGATGACGTCTTATCCCATGTTGCTTTTAGATTTCTACGCTTTATCTAGATTGTCTTCTTGTTCTTTTCCTTATTTTTCAACTTTGGACAATTGTCTTTGGCATGCTCTTCTTCGTCACAATGATAGCATCTCACATTTCTTTTCCTTCTTTTGCCCTACACTTGATTAAATTTATTATTTTTAAATATTTTTTTTTATTTCTTACCGTAAATGTCATCTCGTCGTTATCGAGAGAAGTTTCATATTCTGGTTCATCCACTTTTGTTTTTAAGGCAACGTTGTGCTTAGGCTCCTTCAGATCTACACATCTAGTTTCATGAACTTCAAATGTAGAAAATAACTCTTCTAAAGTACTTACCTCTAGATCCTTAGATATATAATAAGCATCTACTAATGATGCTCATTCAATAGTCCTAGGAAATGCATTAAGTGCGTACCTTAGCGAATCTCGATTACTTACATTTTTTTTCCAAGACTCGTGAATCTGGTGATGAGTTTCTTTATTCTTAAGTGAAGGTGCGCAACGGTTTCGCCTTCTTCTAATTTGAGGTTGTTGATCTGGTTCCTGAGTAGATCCTGTCTCGTAAGTTTTACCTCTGAGGTCTCTTCGTGAAGTTCCAGGAATTTCTCCTAGAGCTCCTTAGCTTGTTGAGACCGAAAAGTAGCTAGAGAGGGGGGGTGAATAGCTCGTCGCGTGCTCGTGTGCTTCGTTGCTTGTTTCTTCAAGGATGCGCAGCGGAAATACAAAGAAACAAAAACATACAACGCTAACAAATGGATTTTACTTGGTATCCACCTCACAAGAGGTGACTAGTCCAAGGATCCACGCACACACACACCCTCCACTATGAATAACACTACTTTATGGTAACTACCAAAGGCGGAGAAGCCCTATAACACTCTCAATACAAGAAGAAGGAAAGGGAAACAAAATACAAGCAAAAGCTTATAAGTTATGCAGTAAAAACCCTAACCCTAACTTCTTGTTGTTGCCCGCCTCTTGATCTTTGATCACTAGCAACCTTGCTCCAAGAACCCTTCAAGAACAGGTGGTGGAGTGGAGAAGAAGTGTGGAGAGCTGCTGGAGAGGATCGGAGATGAATCGTGAAAGTTCTGCCGAAGGAATCGAATGCCTGCGATTTTTATCGACGCTAACGGTCGGATCCTGATCGATTGGATTGCTCCCAATTGATCGAGGAGGCTTTGGATCGATCGGTTGATCGATCCAGAGCGCCTCTGTGCTCTCGGTAAATTGCCTGGATCGATCAGCCGATCGATCCAGGGCTTATCGTGTGAAATCGCAGCTCCCAATCGATCCATTGATCGATTGGGGTATCTGGATCGATCAACCGATCGATCCAGCGCTGTTCTATGTGATCGCGCACTTGTCTCAATCGATCCACTTATCGATTGAGAGGAGGTTGTCGCGAAGACTCGCCCAATCGATCGGTCGATCGATTGGGCAAGAGCCAATCGATCGACTGATCGATCTAGCTCATGATTTCTTCCTAAAATCAAGTCTAAAATCTCCTAAACCAACATCTGGTCAACCATGACCTGTTGGTTCATCGTGCCTAGCATCCGGTCACCCTTAACCTGCTAGAACTCGCTCACCAAGTGTCTGGTCAATCCCTTTGACCCACTTGGACTTTTCTCCTCTTGCCAAGTATCCGGTCAATCCCTTTGATCTACTTGGACTTTTCTCCTCGTGCCAAGTATCCGGTCAATCCCTTGACCTACTTGGACTTTCACCAGATGTCTGGTCAACCTTGACCCATCTGGATTTTCCCCGTGCCTGGCTTCACTCACCAGGACTTCTCATCTACCTGGCTTCACTCACCAGGACTTCCAACTGTCTGACTTCACTCACTAGGACTTTCACCTGGCTTCACTCACCAGGACTTTCCATCTGCCTGGCTTCACTCACCAGGGCTTTCACTTGGCTTCACTCACCAAGATTTTCATACTGCCTAGCTTCACTCACTAGGAATTTCATACTGCCTAGCTTCACTCACTAGGACTTTCACCTGGCTTCACTCACCAGGATTTTCTTTCTGCCTAACATTCCAGTTAGGACTTTCCTAGTCAAGTATCCGGTCAACCTTGACCTACTTGACTCTTCTACAACCAAAACTTATCAAGCCCTGATCAGTGGAGAATTGCACCAACAATCTCCCCACATGAACAACTGCACCTGCATTTCTCCATTTCATCGAAGTCTTATATTGTCAAACATCGAAACCCAAACCAAGACTCAAACTTGGTCAACCAGGTCAACCTTGACCTAAGGGATATTGCACCAATAATCTCCCTCTTTTTGATGTTTGACAATACCTCATTTAAGTTAAGCTAATTTCCATAGCCTCAACTTCCTTCATGCCACTAGGTAATGAAGGCTTGAGTTACAACCTACATTCTCCCTCTAAGAAGGCAAACTCTCTCTTAGATAATGAAGACTTAACTTAAATCCTACATTCTCCTCCTATTGGCACACATCAAACAAATTCACTTGTTGATGCCACTTCTTGTTGAAAACTCTCCCCTTTGAGAGTTGCTCATCGTTGGTCACAACTTTACTCGTTGTGATCAACACTATAATGAAGGTCCCATACCCTTCATTTATCTTTAACCCTACATTCTCCCCCAATATAGACAAATGTCCAACCTTGAGCATGTTCTTAAAAGAAGGTTAATCATCTTCCAAAGTTTATGAAAAAAATTTTCATGTCCTTAAAGAGTACCTTCCCCTAAAGACATGGTCGTACCTTCTGTCATTGCACCAACAATGACTTGGAATCCCTAAACCTTTAGGAAACCCCAAATTTAGAAGTTTAGAGGTTCAAATGTTCAAAATTTGAAGCAAACCTCACTTAAACTTCTACCTAGTCTACCTTAACCAATCCATCCTTGTTTTCAACATGAAAACACTCTTTTTATGTATACTAATGTATTTTGAGGGGTCAGGAATGGTTACCTAGACTAACATTGGTTCAAAATGCTGAAAATAAGCTTTCTCAGCTAAAATCAGCATCTTTGATCGATTGGAGTTGAGTTCCAATCAATTGAACCATCTTGAATCGATCCACTGATCGATTCAGAAGGTCTGGATCGATCGGTGGATCGATCTAGAAGGCTTCTGTTCGCGAGAAGCCTGCTCTCAATCGATCGCCCGATCGATTGAGACCCTTCAATCGATCGGGTGATCGATTGAAGTCTGATAGTTGCTGAAATTTCAGTTCAGTCAACTTCAGAAACCCCTAGAAAATTCTACAAAATTTCAAAAATCATGAAATTCATTGTAGACATTATTTAGGGTATATATTATCATTGAAAAATAGTTTTCTAAGAAAATACATTATATTTTCAAAGATTAACACAAACTTGAAAACTTACAAAAACTTTAGTGTTTTCTTCAAGTTTGTGTCTTACTATTCAATGTTGATTACTATCAAAAGATAGCCTTCACCAAGGTTTTCCAAAATCATTTTAAAAACATTTTCAAAACCAATCTCCCACCATGTTCCTTGGGCTTAATGCACATGACTTGTACATTAGCTTTCCCAATGATGAGAAACACATAACTATGTGTTTTGATGAACTTAAAACTCAAAAGAATGCACTAAATCAACATCTTGAGTTTTGTTCATCATCCTAACATCTCACTTGTATCTAATGTGCACTAAAATACATACAAGTCACCTTATGGGTCTTTATGAGATGTAAAATTTGGTTTTGCCCTAGTCTAGGGATCATGCATATCTGTCTAGGCATTTTGTGGATATTGAACATCCACCTAGGATGTCACTTATTGATAAATGTCATTTTTCCTTAATTTTAAGGGATTAAAAATAATGCATGATATGTTATGGCATACATCAAAATGAAATAGCTTTCAAAAGAAAGATTCCTATAATTACATGATGTATGTATGTCATGACATGGTATTTTTGTGTTTTTCATCATAAGGTATGAATGTAAAAATAATCATGATGTCATGGCATATAATGAGCAAATAATTATGGCAAGGTTTAGCATAAGTAAAATACTTAGATTACCTATCTAAGTGTCCTTAAGCCTTAGCTAAATTAAAAATTAAACCTAGATTGCCCTTTAAACGCTCCAAGAAAATGTCAAAACCTAAATTGACATTTCTAATTCTCTTGATTAACTTATGCCAATTGAAATTAAGCTTATTCCTCAAATGTTGGCATATTTCATTTTTCCTCAAGAGTAGCACTAAGAGAATACCAAAATCCCAACTTGGTATTTCTTATATTTTCCCAAATTTGTGTCATTTTAAAATAAAATCAATACTTCTCAAATTTGGCACATTTTACTCTTTCAAAGAGTAAATCATAAATCCATTTCATTTTCAAAGGTTAATAATAACCTTGAAAATGCTCCTTGAGTGTCAATTTCTTCAAAATTGGGTTAACTATCCTCCTTCTTAGAGTAGACACTCTCTAACTCATCTATGGGGTAGAGAAAATGCTCCTAGGAACCCAAAACCTATTGGTGCTCCTTGGATGCTCTAGGTATTCACTAGGGATAACTTCCCTAGATACCTTTCTAGTGACCTTGTTTGGCTTCTTAGAAGCCTTGGTCATATTTTCTAGGTCAACCCTAGGGATTGCTTCCATTGTGACCTTCTTTGTGACTTTCTTGGACTTCTTAGAAGTCTTAGTCACATTTGTTGCAAAAATACTCTTAGGGATGACCTCCCTAGTATTTTTGGCTTGCCCACCAGACCTAGGGTTTGTTCCATAACTATATGGAACTTTATGGTAAGAAATTACATCCTTCTTGGTTTTAGGTTTGTATCCCAAACCCTTATGACCATTGGATGACTTTGATACTTCTAGACCTAGGTTTTGACTCTTGGATCCTTGTGTCATATATGTGATTTTTCTAAGAGTCCTCTCTAATTTATCAAGTCTTGACCTCAAGACTTGATTTTCCTTCCATAATTCTTCAACCTTAGGTTTTTCACTAAAACCTTGATTCTTCTTCTTCTTAGGCAAATACCTAGAATCCTTAGGGTTCTTGCCTAAATTCCTATCTACCTTTCTAAACCTAGGTTGAGAGGTTTTAGCATGATAAGCTACATGATTTTCCTTAACTTTATCATGCCTCTTATTTTCATGGTAAATAGCATTGAAATGATATAAGTTGGAACTATCATACTTTTTACCATTATTTAAGGGGATAGGCTCAATGAATGATACCTTCCTTTTTACCTTGGAGGCTCCCCCTTGAATTGAGCTTCCTCCTTGAGCCTTGACCACCTTCTTCCCCTTAGGGCATTGACTTCGGTAATGCCCCTTTTGATTGCAAGAGAAGCACACAATGTGCTCCTTGCTCTTCTTTGTTGTGGGGATGGTCTCCTTGGCCTTGGGTGCCACTTGGCCGATCTTTTTGGCCAATTTAGGACACTTGCACTTGTAGTGTCATTCTCCCTACACTCAAAACATATAATATGATTTTTATTTTTAATTGAAATGTTTATACTTTGACATGTAGGGATGACACTTGGTCCTCCATGTGATGTATATGTAGAGGCTTCCTCTTGATCTGATAGTGATGCTCCTCCATTTGATTTAGCTTGACTTGTGGAGGTGGAAGCTTCTTCATCCTCTTCTTCTTTTGACCCGGATGTGGAGGTTTCTTCTTCTCCTTGATCTGGTGTCACCGAAATTTGCTCCCCCTCAATCCTAGAGGTGAAGGCTTCTTCTTCTTCTTCATCCTCTTGCACATTAAACAAGGAATATGCTCCTTCCTTGTTCTTTTGGTTGTACTCTTTTGAATGATGCTTCTTGGACTTCTTCTTCTTCAGAAGTTGAGCATCTCTCAACTTCGGAGTCCTCTTCCTCTTCCTTTTGATTTTGCTCCAATGAGTCACCCTCTTTGGATTCTTCTTGGATTGGTGCAGTGGAGGGGATCTCATGAATTTATGCCAATTTGCTCCATAGCTCCTTGGCATCCTTGAACTCTCCAATTTTGCATAGAATTGTGCTAGACAATAAATTAACAAATAATTTGGTTACCTTATCATTTGCTTCACACCTTTGGACTTGCTCCGGGCTCCATTTGCTCCTCTTGAGAACTTTTCCCTTTGAATTCGTTGGAGCTTCGAAGCCTTCCATAAGAGCAAACCATTGCTCTATCTCCACCATTAAGAAGTTTTTGATCCTTGATTTCCAAAGATCGAAGCTTGTAGATGTGTACGGTGGAGCCACCCTTGTGTCAAATCCAAGTCCATCTTGGAATTGCATCTTGAAGTTGAGCTTCATGAATTCTTTGACTTTGATGAATTTGCTCCAACTTCTTCACCCTCTCGCTTTTCTTGTTTTGTTTGCCCCTTCCGGCGATGATTCCGGTGAAGAGCGACCTCGCTCTGATACCACTTGTTGGGACCAAAAGTAGCTAGAGGGAGGGTGAATAGCTCGTCGCGTACTCGTGTGCTTCGTTGCTTGTTTCTTCAAGGATGTACAGCGGAAATACAAAGAAACAAAAACATACAACGCTAACAAATGGATTTTACTTGGTATCCACCTCACAAGAGGTGACTAGTACAAGGATCCACGTACACACACACCCTCCACTATGAATAACACTCCTTTATGGTAACTACCAAAGGCAGAGAAGTTATACAACACTCTCAATACAAGAAGGAGGAAAGGGAAACAAAATACAAGCAAAAGCTTACAAATTATGCAGTAAAAATCCTAACCCTAACTTCTTGTTGTTGCTCGCCTCTTGATCTTGGATCACTAGCAACCTTGCTCCAAGAACCCTTCAAGAACAGGCGGTGGAGTGGAGAAGAAGTGTGGAGAGTCGCTGGAGAGGATCGGAGATGAATCGTGAAAGTTCTGCCGAAGGAATCGAATGCCTGCGGTTTTTATCGACGCCAACGGTCGGATCCCGATCGATTGGATTGCTCCCAATTGATCGGGGAGGCTTTGGATCGATCGGTTGATCGATCCAGAGCGCCTCTGTGCTCTCGGTAAATTGCCTGGATCGATCAGCCGATCGATCCAGGGCTTATCGTGTGAAATCGCAGCTCCCAATCGATCCATTGATCGATTGGGGTATCTGGATCGATCGACCGATCGATCCAGCGTTGTTCTGTGTGTTCGCGCACTTGTCCCAATCGATCCACTGATCGATTGGGAGGAGGTTGTCGCGAAGACTCGCCCAATCGATCGGTCGATCGATTGGGCAAGAGCCAATCGATCGACTGATCGATCCAGCTCATGATTTCTCCCTAAAATCAAGTCTAAAACCTCCTAAACCAACATCTGGTCAACCATGACCTGTTGGTTCATCGTGCCTAGCATCCGGTCATCCTTAACCTGCTAGAACTCGCTCACCAAGTGTCTGGTCAATCCCTTTGACCCACTTGGACTTTTCTCCTCTTGTCAAGTATCCGGTCAATCCCTTTGACCTACTTTGACTTTTCTCCTCTTGCCAAGTATCCGGTCAATCCCTTGACCTACTTGGACTTTCACCAGATGTCTGGTCAACCTTGACCCATCTGAATTTTCCCAGTACCTGGCTTCACTCACCAGGACTTCCAACTGCCTAGCTTCACTCACTAGGACTTTCGCCTGGCTTCACTCATCAGGACTTTCCATCTACCTGGCTTCACTCACCAGGGCTTTCACTTGGCTTCACTCACCAAGATTTTCATACTGCCTAGCTTCACTCACTAGGACTTTCACCTGACTTCACTCACCAGGATTTTCCTTCTGCCTAACATTCCAGTTAGGACTTTCCCAGTCAAGTATCCAATCAACCTTGACCTACTTGACTCTTCTACAACCAAAACTGATCAAGCCCTCATCAGTGGAGAATTGCACCAACAATCTCCCCACATGAACAACTGCACCTACATTTGTCCATTTCATTAAAGTCTCGTATTGTCAAATATCGAAACTCAAACCAAGACTCAAACTTGGTCAACCAGGTCAACCTTGACCTGAGGGATATTACACCAACATAGCTAACTCCTAGGCTCTGATCTGGTTGACTTCTTGTGGTGGTAAAACACTAAGCAGATGAAATTCTGCTTTGTTGTTTGCCATGAAGTTGGCTTGCTCCTTCTTCGTCCATTGATATTCTTCTTTGCCCTTTGGTGCTACAAAACTAAATGTCATAATTAATAGTAAATCAAAATTTGTTTTAAAGATATCTCCATCTTTTTCTTTCAATTAGCGAATTCCCCCTCGAACTTCAATGGGTAGATGCTTGGTTCGGTCATCGTCTTTGCTTCGATCGACGGTTAGTCCTCCTGAAGCGGTTGGGCTCTAATACCACTTGTTGGTCCCTTAGCGGCCGACTAAAGGGGGATGAATAGCTTGAAATCAAAGAACAAACACCTTTCTCGAACTTACAGCTTTATTAAAACAATCACTTGTATAAAAAGAGACTTAAGTAAAGAAAGGTAAAGGCAGATCGCCTACTTGGTTACAATTAGGGAGATTGTTAATCCAAGGCAAATAAAGTTCACTAACAGTCTCCTTCGGGTGAAGAAGTCTCTTACAGCAGTTGAAGCACTCAAACTATAAAGCTAAACAAAAAGAGAATTGATTACAAGTGTTCTATCTAGCTACTAGGATCAGGACTATATTTATAGCCCTGATCGGGGCACCTAGAAGGGGTCCAGGCGCCTGTATGTGGATAGAATTTAATCCTCTTCGCAATGGATCGCACCACGCCAAGTTTCGATAGGTTTTCTGGTTCGGGTGCCCGGAACAGGTTGAACTTTTATCTGCGACACCGCCGAGCCAGGGTGCCCCCGGGCTATCCCGGGGGTCCGGGCGCCGGGACCAGAAAGCCAACCTCTTGTTGACTTTTTGGTCCCGATCTTCTGCTTCGGTTCTGCTCACATTGGTCCAGGTCTTCCGCTCCGGTTCCACTCGCTTGGGTGATTTCGACCATCCGGAATAGGGCTCAACTGAACCCAACTTCCGGCCTTCTCGAGCAAACTTCCGCTCCGGTTTCTCGTCCCTTAGAAACGTCATGTGCCTCCTTCTCATCCGTCCGCGTACTCTTCCATAGTACCTCATCCCTCAGACACACATATCTCGTCGGCTCTCTCTCATACTGTCTTTTTCGCCAGCTGCATCTTTCTCTTGACTTCCTGTGCTCTTAAGTTCCTGCACACTTAGACACAGGGGTTAAAAACCAACAAGAGCTAATCTGACTTATTTGATCACATCAAAACTACCTTGGGATATTTACATTTGCTACTAATCAATCTATGGGCTTATTCTTATGTGTTCCTTATTTGCTAAGCCTGATGCATCAAAGTTTGTCAAGAAGTATGCAGATTTATTTAGCGAGATGAATTAATTCTATCATCTATTCCACTTATCTTCATGATTGCTTAAACATTGGAGCAAAATGTGAAGTTGTCATCTTTGTGGCCCCTCTAGGGCGACCCCACACTCTCTGGAAAGAAGGAAGGGGGGGGGGGGGGGGGGGGAATTCACAGGGGGCATTTGTCCTAGTGCAGCGACCCTTTGCAAAAGGAAAGTCACATGACTGCTTAAACATTGTGACAAAAGGCGAATACACTCGCCCCCAGCTCCCCCGCCAACCCATCCCAAGACCATCATGGAGGAGGTAAATCACGGGCGACTACTAGCCTTTGGAATAGTGACTAGCACATAAGGTGTTGGTTAGTCCTAGGAAGATCATACCGGTTCCACTGTACAAAAATTTTGTACAAATGTCGAACCTATCCTAATAACCTATTGTGTTCTTTAGAAATTAAATTCGGAGTCGTAAATGGAACTTAACATTATTGATTCCAAATTTAACTTATCTGTGCTTAATGGTTTATACTTGGATCGCAAACGATGCTTAACATTATTGATCCAAATCCACCTATGTTATAAATTCAATTAAATATTAATTTCAGAAATCGACTTCTAGGTTAAACATGGTGAGACACTAGGCCTTCTTGGATATGGGAGCAACCACCGCTTCCTAGACAAAGCCTTTCAATGAAATCTAATATTTAATTTCCTTATATAACCCTAAATTTAACCAAAAGGAACAATCGAATCACAAATTTGAAAACAAAAAAAACACAAACTCGAATCACAAATTCGACGCTTAGAATTATATGCCTCTTGTGTTTGGAATTCATACAAAGAAAAACTAGTATGATGTGAAAAACAATTACTAGTTATACCTTTCTTTGTATGCAATGACCTCTTGATCTTCTACCATATTCCTCTTCTTAACTCGGACGTTGTGTGGGCAACGATCTACCGAGATGAGAACTACCCAAACCCTTCTTCTTCCTCCTTGCAAGTTTCGGGCAAGCACTCCTCCTTGAGATGAAGAGTTTCAGCCACCACCACCAAGCTCTAAGGGATGCTAGAAACAAAGCCTTCTTTCTCTCCTTCTTCTCCAAGCTAGAACCGGCCATCAACAAGAGCTCCAAGAGAGGGATGAAACTGACCACTAAAGAAGAAGAGAAGAGGAGAGGAGCAAGGTCTAGGGCCGACCACCACCAAGGAAGAGAGGGAAGAAAAATAGAATAGAGATGTTACCCATGAAGGCACCCCTACCCCCTCTTTTATAATCCTTGGTCTTGGCAAATAAGGAAAATTTAAATAAAAAATTCCTTATTTTATTTGCCATGAAAAGAAAATTTTAATTGTTTAAAAAATAATTTCCTTTTCTTAAACACCATGGACGACCACCTCCTAGCTCCAAACAAGGAAAGTTTTAATAACACAAGAATTAAAACTTCCTAATTTGCTTCCGAAATTTTAATAAAAATTTCTCTAATAATTTTTCCCTTCATGGTTGGTTATAAATGGAAATTTTATAAATTAAAATCTCTCTATTAAAACATATGGATGATTTCCAAAAAGGAAAGTTTTCTCTAAAATTAAAATCATCCTTTCAATCTATAAATAAGGAAAAATATCAAATCTTTTCTTAATCTTTTGTAGAAACTTATAAAAAGAAATATTTAATTTTAAAACTCTTTTTTTTTAAATCATGAACATGATTACAAAAAATAAAAATTTTATCAAAAATTAAAATATTTCTTTTAACTACAAATAAGGAAAGATATTAAATCTTTCACTTAATTTTTTATAGAAAACTATAAAAGGAAAAAATTTAAATTTTAAATACTCTTTTAAAACCATGCTTCCACATAAGAAAAGATTTTAAAATAAAAATCATTTTAATTTGATTAGGGCCGGCCACACCATGCTTGGGCTCCAAGCATTGACCGGCCACCTACTTGAATCAACCTTTTGGTCTTGGCCGACCTAGCTTGGGCTCTAAGCTAACTTGGTCGGCCACCTAAGGGTGGGTAGGAAGGTGGGTATAGGTGAGTATAATTCTCTATATACAAGAGGCTACGATAGGGACCGAGAGGAGGAATTGGTTTTGGGCTCCCGATGAAATTAAGCTTCCCGTGTTCGTCCCGAACACCCAACTTAATTTCGTCAATTAAAATTCATACCACTAAAGAATTATCATTGAACTACCGCATCAATCTCAAATTATATTTTGGGCTCCTTCTTATTATGAGTGTGTTAGTATCTCTGTGTTTAAGATGTTGAATGTCCACTAATTAATTGAATTACTGACAACTTACTTTAATTAATATCTTAGTCCAAGAGTAGTACCACTCAACCTTATCGTTATGTCGAACTAAGTCCACCTGCAGGGTTTAACATGACAATCCTTATGAGTTCCTCTTGGGGACATTATCAACCTAGATTACTAGGGCACAGTTTCCTTCTATAATCAACAACACACACTATAAGTAATATCATTTCCCAACTTATCGGGCCTTTTGATTTATCGAGCTAAATCTCACTCTTTGATAAATTAAAGAATTAAATACTAAATATATGTGCTTGTTATTATATTAGGATTAAGAGCACACACTTCCATAATAACTAAGGTCTTATTCTTTTATTAAGTCAGTATAAAAAGAACTTACCTTAAATGATCCTGCTCAATACACTTAGAGTGTACTAGTGTAATTTATAAGTCAAGATAAACCAATACCTAATTACACTACGACTATTCCAATGGTTTGTTCCTTTCCATCTTAGTTGTGAGCTACTGTTTATAATTTATAAAGAACTGATAATATTATCTTCTGTGTGTGACATCACACACCATGTTATCTATAATATAAATTAATTAAGCAACTACACTTAGCATATAAATGTAGACATTTGACCAATGTGATTCTTATTTCTAAAATAAATATTTACAAAAGCTAGGTTTTTGGTATACACTGTAACATAAGGGAGGTATTTACCTCGGCTTTGCCGAGATTCGAACCTCAAACCTTATTGTGGCAACACCTCATGCGCTAGCCACTAGACCCATCCGAAGGGACCGTGACTGCTTAAACATGATCCATTGTAATGTTGATCAGTTGAGACATCAATGTTTTCATGTGCATATTAGCAACAACTATTGCCTTATCCATATTTTGTTTATAGTAGTTTTATGTCACAACTACAAATGAAATGCATCACCATCTTATCAAACTAACACAATCAAGTTCATGTGATATTTAAGGAGGCATTCTATCCATAACTATAGGAAACAAACTGAAAGAAATGCATCATAGTACTGATATCTACATTGATGTTAGTAAGCATTTTTCGATAATTTGCTTCATTTTTCATACTTAAAGGCATTAAAGCTTCTTCCAATATCCACCTCTTCGTGTATAGGATTTGTTCGAAATTTTAAGCATCACCAAGTCTAAATTCATCCAACTTGCAAGAATTTATTGCAATGCCTTTAATAGTATGGCTTCTAATTATTATGATATGATAAATGATTTGATGAGGGTGGGATTGTGGAAAGATAGGTTAGGGTCTTTGAATAACTTTTCATTGATTTATGATCCTGCAATTAGATTCTTCTTAACTATGCAATGCATTCTTTTGAGGAAAATTAAGATTGATTTCAAAGTTGGGTCCTTTTCCTCGGATGCATCATCTTGATGTAGCTGGTGGCATAGGTAATTGCTGATGTTACCAACATAAATACATTCAACTAGAGCAGAGAGTAAGGAACTATTATTTATGACTAACAAACATCACAACCTCCTTTTGCTGCAGTGAAACATCACTATCAATGTTTTGCCACGTAAATCTTTTGCTATTGTAATTCTACTTATGATTGTTGAGCAATAACTCAGTGTTCCGCAGAGCAATCATATAGATGATTGTCGAGCAATAACTTAGTGTTTCGCAGAGCAACCTATAGATGATTACCGAGCAATAAATCAGTGTTCTACAGAGCAATATGATTAAGCAAATACTTCATCATTAAGCCTTTGTGTAAAATACAACACCCAAATAAAAATAAAATAATAAAGTTATGTGAGGAGTAACCTTTACGAAATTTTTGGAAATTTTTAGAAATTTTTCGAGAATTAATTAGAACTCATATGATGAGTTTACAGGGATAAATAAGTAGACTTGGGAAAAGTCTGTTTAGAATATCCAATTAAAATAAGAGTTGATAAGGAAATAACTTAGACTTTAATAGAATTCAACTTAAGTTTTCCAATTTGATTAAAGTTTCCTTTTATTTCTTTCCCTTTTTCCCTATTTCTTTACCCATGCCCTACGTTCCCCCTTGCGCCTGATTCTTCTCCCCTCTCGTTGTGACGCCGAGCCATCGCCGAACCCGATTCCTCTCCTCCCTTCTCCTCTCGAGCGACGGCAAGCCACCGCTGTCGACTCATCCCTTCTTCCCCTCTTCACTTTCCCCTCGCGCGCTGCCTCTCGTGATTCCTCATCGAGCTTCAATGTCGATAAGTCCCGATCACCTTTCCTCTACCCTAGCACCGACGGTCCATTTCTTTCCACCTCCGGGCACTACAAGTGCTAGCCAACTGGCGGTGAGCCTTCCGCAACACCTGATTTACCACTGCTGCCCTGACCTCATTGCCCTCGACTGTGCCTTAACGTCGTTGTCCCTCCTCTGTCCCCGTGAGAAACCTGATTAAGGGTATTGATTTGGAGATGGTGAAGAAACAGTGAGCTCCGGCAGAAACAAGCAAGGTACGAGCAGGAGGAATTTGGAATTTGGGTTATTGAGCTTATGGTTAGTTTGGGTACTTGTTTTGGATGTGGGATTGCTAATTTAGGGTTTTTGGTTTGGCAGACAGCGGTTTCCTCTGGTTCCAGTAGCTACTCCTTTTCGACAGCAACACCCTAGTTGTGCAGAGGCTGTGAGTTGAGGTAAGTTACTTAATTTAGGTTGATTTAGGTTTTTGGTAGCTAAGTGAAGGACGACCACGCAAGAGGGCGTTGGAATCTCTGGTGACAGAGTCGCTAGAGAGGTCTGCTAGGATAGAGCCTGTCGGTCAGGGACAGACTCCTCATCGTACTGCGGGGTGCGTCGAGCTCTTGGATGCCGACGGTCCCTTCTCCAAAGTTACCCACCCCTACAGTATTCACTGTACCTCCAGCCGCGTCTACTGTGTACCCGACACCACCGCCACCTGTGCCTGCAGTTCAGAGCTGGAGGCAACACAAGTCATGTAGATCTACACGGGCGTGTGAGATGGACAGTGGCAGAACATGTCATGGTCGTGTGCACCACACGGCCGTGTAAGATGGGCAGTGAAGAGAATGAGCTAGGCTGTGTGAGCTTCACACGGCCGTGTCTCGGGGCCGTGTGGCGCCCAAAGCCCTGCTCTATATAAGGGTCTCTTCCATCATTTGAAGGGGGGCTCTCCCTTTTGGGGGGAGGGGGACAAGATTTGAGCGATTCCTCACCTTCTTGGAGGAATTTTCCAGCGATCTAAGGGCATATCTTCAACGAATCGACTCCGAGATCGAGGATTGGATCCGAAGACCTTTCATCATCGTAGATAAGCTTTTCTTCCCTTTCTCTTCTTGGATTTTGGGATCAAGATGCTTATGATCTTCTTTTCTTTGGGTTTCTTTTCTTGTTCTATGGATTATATCTCCTTATTCTAGGATGGAGGGAGTATTTGTAATATGATTTGATGTAAACTCTTATGGATTTGCCAATTTCATATTTCTATGATTTTATCTTGTTTGTATCTATTTGATCTTGTGTGGATTGTTGTGATTGGACTTAATTACCATACTTGATTGAATGTTTGAGTATCTTGTGGATCTTATAGAGGTAATTCTTCATTCGATTATTCGAGAGGCGTACGTGATAGACAAGTCCGTATAAGGACGATTGAGGGATAATCTTGAAGGTGAAATAAGGTCATTCAAGGGGGCAGGATAGATTGTATGCATTAATATTTTATATCTTGATATGAGTTGAGAAGTAATGAATTTCTATGTTGATTATCCGAAGGGCGCATGTGACAGGCAAGCCCGTGTAAGGACATCATAGGAATCATTCCTAATTGATCACATTTAGATATAGATTTTAGTCCTAAGCTGGTTGTCTATTGCAAGAGAGAATCGACAACCTTCTACAAATGATGGACAATTGAGGAATAAGATTTGATAGATCATTTACATTGAATAACATTACAAAGAAACCAAAACTCCTAGAACATCCTTTTATCATAGCCCTTATTCCTGTTTCTATGCTTTACTTTTCATAGTTGCACTTAGTTTTTATAAATCAATTGATTAGTTGTTTAGCTAATTCGTGTTGAGATATCTTTAGTGGTTATAACCAGTTTCTGTGGATATGATATCTTTCTTTATTACTGACGGCGTATCCGTACACTTGCGGAACGTTAACAGTAACCTTTAATTTGGTATTTTATCTTTTTAAAAGTGCATGCTTTGTTTTTAATTTGTACCAACTTCTAGAAAGTATTTTTATGAACTCGTACAATTTTTTGAGATGTAAGGAACGTACCTCTCTTACCATTTTGTTATTGCAGTCTGGTGCTTACCCTTTTCCGTTGTTTTCTTCTGACGTATGCCCCCCTTCATTGATGCTCATTTCGGACGAGCTTTCAATGTCTTCTTGGTGATCCACCTTCAGTGCTAATCCAACATATTCTTCTAGCTCAGACTCGAATGAGGACTTGTTCCATATTGCTTTTTGATTCTTGTGCTTGGATCTGCTTGGACCTTTGTCCTTTCCTTTGCTTTTCTGCTTCGAGCAGTTATCTTTGACATGTCCTTCTTAGCAGCTATAGCACCGAACCTTCCTTTTACTCCGAAAAGATTTTATTGCGTGTCTCTTGTAAAAATTGTTAGATTTTAAAATTTTTGAAAAGTTTCTTCATTTTCGTCAAGAGAAGCTCCGGAGTCCGGTTCGTCCCTTTTTACTTTTAGAGCAACATTTTAACTCGACTCCTTTCTTAGTCCTACACATCTAGATTCATGAAGTTTTAATGTAGAAAATAAGTTTTCTAAAATACTTACCTTTAGATCCTTAGAGATGTAGTAGGAGTCAATTATCAATGTCCAATCTGGGATCCTCGGGAAAGCATTAAAAGCATACCTTAAGGAGTGTTTGTTCATTTCCATTTCTCTAAGATTTGTGAGTCCGATGCTCAATTTCTTCAATTTGGCATGCAGTTGAGTGATCAATTCTCCTTCTTTTAGAGGAAGGTTCGTCAGCTGATTTTTGAGCAAGTTCCGTCTTGCTAGCTTAGCATTCGAGGTCCCTTCGTGAAGCTCCAAGAATTTCTCCCAGAGCTCTTTGGCGAAGTTGTAAGCATTAATCTGGTTAATTTCTTGCGGTGGTAATATGGTTAGCTAGACCTAACCATGGTTCGAAACTGACAGTTTGACGATTCAGAACCACTAGTTCAATGGTTCCAGGCAGGTCAACCCTTAACCTTAACTGCTCAAGGCGGTTACGGTTCATGGTTCGTTACGGTTCAAGATTATTATATTAAAAAAATTACAAATTACAAATTACAAATTAAAATTATTGGAAAAAGGGCTTGCACTTATTTAAGTTGCCTACGTATCCCCTTAGGAGAATCAAAGCCCACATAGTTCTTTTACATTTGTATTCTTTTACATTGTCACTCACTTCCATTTCCCGTTCCTGTCGTATTTATTCCTTCAGTATCAAAATCTTCAACTTCGTCATCTGAAAGTTGCATTCCTTGAATTCTTTTCTCTGCTCTAGTCCAATCGTCCAATAATGCTTGGGCTTACAATGAGTCGGGAGATAAAGTTTATCGTCATTCATCTAATATGTTACCGCTGACACTATAACAATCCAAATTTCCTCATTTTGAGTCCCAAAAGTAATTTAAAAATATTTAAAAATGTTATAGAAATATTCAAGAGATTTTTAGAAATTTTTAGAATATTTTTATGTAATTTTTGGAGGTCATTTGGTATTTTTACTAAACGAAAGAAGTTTCGACAAAAAAGTATCCAAGCCGAGATTCGAACCCGCGACCTCCGGCCGAGCCAACTCCTAAGCGGATCTGGCTGACCAAGTGTGCAAGCGGTCGATGCTGATCAGATAGGCAGCGACAAATATTTAAGGTATAACATTTAATAAACACCCTAGTTATAAGAAAAGAACTTAGGTATTAACCGAGACCCGAATTCTTTCTCACCTTTCCCCCTCACGTGCGTCGGCGCTTCTCGTCTCGGGCGAAATCGCAGCTAGAGGCTAGGGCTTCTCCGGCGGTCGGCCAAGGGAGATTTCCGGGAGTTTTTCACACCTTCTCGGTCGTCTCATCGAGGGGAGCATGCGGACACAGAGGAATCGCCGAGATTTAGAGCTCACCCGAAACCCTAGAACCTTCCTTTCTTCGGTTGTAAGTCCAAGAACATCTCGGTAAGTTGCTACTCACCTGTAGTAGGATAGCTCCGAATTTCTTTGGTTCCTCACTTTGCTTCCGAAGCACACATGAACCCTAGAATTGTTTCTTCACTGCACAGTAAGTTTTTCTTTCACCGTGAACCCTAGTTTTCAGTTGGTATGCACATTAAGGTGCTTTAGTGCTTAAAACTTAGTATTAGGAAGTTGTGGTGATGAATGTAGTTTTATTGGTTACTGTCATGAACTCAATTCCGAATTTAAAGTGTTGTTTGTGTTTTCCTTGCTGCCATGACTATTATATCAATTCAAAGTTCATAAAAGTTGTCTTACCATCCATGTACATGATCAGTAAATGGCTGAAGCTTGTGGCACATATTCTATTTGGTTATTCTAGTTTGATTCTTGCCTATCTGCATGACCTGAAGTTGTTTTATAGTATTGCAATTAATTTTAGCATTTTAGATTTTAGATCCCTGTTGCATATCAGTTATAGACCTTTTGTTGAATTATTAGAGCATGAAACGCTGTAGATTTATAGCTCTTGCTGTTTTTCTCCTTGCTGCAATGAAAAGATCAGCCTTAAAGTTAGCATATCAAACTTAGATCTCTTTGTTACCTTAATTAGCATCTCAGTTTTAGCATCCCAGTTTTATTTGCATTTCTGCAAGCACAAACAACTCTGTTTAGAGCTTAGAACAACTTTTCTTTAATTGCATATTTGCAAGCAAAAACAATTTCATATAGGACTTAGAACAACCTTTCTTTATTTGCATTTCTGTTTGTGTAGCAATAGATGTACATGAGCAGATTTTCTAGTTGTCATTTGCTATTATTAAGCACGTGCAGCTTTTATTTGCCATGAGTTGAGCATGACCAGTTTTCTTTACTACTAGATATACATGAGCAGATTTATCTTTAGTTTTCATTTGCTATTTTAACAAACATGAGCAACCATGTATTTTAGTGGAATAATTATGTGTTCTATTAAACCTTTTTGAGGATTATGAGTAGCTATAAGTAAGAAAAGACCAAGGTCTTGATAGGATCCCTAAATTTTAAGAATTGGGATCAACAGCACACCAAGTGCTCAAAGAAATGCCAAGGTATTTTATTGTAAGAATATTAAAAGATAACAAGTATTTTATTTTAAAGAGAGGCTAGTACCCGACTTCCAAGGTTGTCGTTAAACAAATCCAGGTGACCAATTCCAAGGTCTTAGCCCTGGTAAGACCAAGGTCTTTACCCTCATAGGACTTGTGACTAGCTATCACAGTCTCTATTAGGGAGAGCGCATTGGTACTAAGTCTGGGCCCAAGAGAAGTTAATTATTATTTTGAAGTATTAAAGTATAAGTTTTGAAACAAATGAAACAAGCTTCACTTATGTTTAGAGTCAGCAAGTTTAGTTTCTTTTAATTTGAAGCATGCAATATTAGTTTTATTTGTTTCCTGATTAGTTTATTGAGCATGATTAGTCTTATCTTCCAGCATGCAGTTTTATCCTTGTACATCATGTGTATGCAGATTTTAAGTGCTTGCTATTGAATATGCATGAGTAGATTTATTCCCTAGTTTCAGTACTTTTAATATGAGCAGCTATATAGGTTTTCTTTTAAAGCATATAGTTTATAGTTCTTCTTGCATACATGCATATTCGAGTTTTTGTGAGTTAGACAGCGCTTACTAAGCATTCGCTTATAGTTTGCATTTCCTCTTACTGCAGATAAAGATAAAGGGAAGCTATAGCCAGAAGGAAGGCGACAAGGAGGTGTGTGGTGGATGTGCGATGCCTTGGACTATGGAGGTCTTGGGGCTAGAAAGAAGTTCTTTTAGTTTTCATTCCTTATTGCTATGTTAGAAGTATTTGGGATCGTGTATGTTATCTTGCTGTTATTAGGACATGGTAGATGGATAGTTCTCTTCTGTTTTTGGATTATTTTTGATGTGGGTGGTGTTTGACACTTATTTAATTGCGTGAGTGTTTGATATATGTTCCAGCCACCTGTGGCTGATGTATACTATGTATGTATCTCAGTTTATAGTCACCGGTACAGGGGAGATGCTGCTGAAATTTTTCGGTAGAGACTCCTCGTGGTTCTGATCATACCGGTTAAGTAGAGTTAGTAGTTAAGTAGCGTTTACCTTTAGTGAGTAGTAGGGAGGTTTGGTCGTTTACTATACTAGTTAAGTAAGAATTTTATAGTAGTTAAGTAATGGTCACCCTTAGAGAGTAGTAGTAAGAAGGTGTGGTCGTTACAGACACTGAACATCTGCTCTACAACAAGAGTTGACACTGGACAAGCTAAAATTTCTTTGGCGATCATAGAGAGGACGGAAAAGTTTTGAGCCTTCTGTGACCACCACTTTAAGATATCAAAATTTTCGCTATCTGCTTTATTAAAATCAATAGAAGTCGTAAAATAATTCTCAAGTTCCTGTGTGAAACTTGAGGATCCTCGTGAACGTTTTGTCTGTTCTTTTAATAAAAGTTATGTTTTTTTAAGTTTTAAATTACTACTAGTAGTTTGTTGTATTTCAGAAATATTAATTTATATTCCATATTTTGCATAATATTGATTATAAATATCATATAAATAAATTCTAACACTATATATAATATTAACTTGATCAGGAGAAGAAGAATTTTTAATTGAAATTAAAGTGTCATAATATAAAGTTAACATTTCTTGTAAAACTTCTAATTTAAATCTAGGATCTAAAGCAAATGCAATGAAATAAATTTCAAAAATAAAATAAAAATATTTTTCTCATTTAGTTTGTATAGCTAAGATGCAAGGAGATAAAAATTTATTATTAATATGTTCATTTAAAATTAATACTATATTAGAATTTTTTTAAACTAATTGAGCAGTGAGATAATAAACACCGGAAAATTGTTCAGTTGCATTATTAAATACTTTTAAAATTTCACAAATACTACTACAAATATTCCGTTATTGTGAAAATAAATATATATTAGTATTAGTATTTTGTGCAAAAAATGAACATAATAATTCTTTATATTCAAATGAATTTTGTAATAATTGGTATGTTGAATTCCAACATGTTAGTACATCATGTGAAAATTTTTTAGGTCTCATTCCATTAGTTTTACAAAACCTACCATATTGTTTCATTATAAATGGATGAGACCATAAATAAGAAATTGTAATTCTAATTGGTTTAATATAACTTTCTAAAATTTTTAATCTATCTTGAACACATAAATTTAAAACATAGCATATATAACGAATATGAAAAAATAAACCGCCAATGATAGGTTGACAAACAAATTTTAGATTATCTATACAAGCGGTATTAGAACTAGCATTATCTAATGATATTGAAAATATTTTATGAATTAAGTCATATTCTTCTTAAATTAAACATAATAATTGTGTGATGTTAAAAGCATTATGTGATTCATCAAAAACTCTATAAGCTAATAATCTTTTTTGGAGGTTCCAAGAGTTATCGATCCAATGGCAAGTCACACCCATATACGAATGTGTTCGTCAATGATTACTCCAAATATCATAACATAATTTATTACTTGATCTTGTATTTTGATTTATTTTAATATCTATACAGTCTTCTTTATTCTTGTGCATGTATTGTTTGAGTTTGTATGATATTACTATACCATAGTATAACTACCGATTGATACTCGTGTATTTACATCACATCCTAGTTATATACTTAGGCTTGTACCTATAAGTTTACTCATGTATACTTATGCGAGCGTATATATGCCAACAAGACTGCACCTGCCCATACATAATAGATATCCTCTTAGCAGAGGGGTAGAGTATTCCATTATATTATCTCCTTTGGACCAACTCCCATGACTACTTGATTTTGAACCTGCTGATTTACAGTATTCATGATGATACAAGGGAGTTAGATGAGATATCATGACTAGATGACTAGTATTCCCTTAATTGAGATTGTTACTATTGTCGTTGTGGTACTTAGACACATGTTATTAGAGTTGTTACTTATTGCATGTCTATGCATTTGAACTGCCCATTAGATCAGATTGTGATATTGAGCTATCGCATATAGACTGCAGTGGTTGTTTGAACTTGTGACTATATGACAGTGAGACCATAACATAGTATAGCTAGTAAAGTTTACTCTTGGAGATGATTGTCACTGCTTACTTATCATTTTTAGTTTGTACACTTATACATCCTAGTTACTTATGAGACCATCTGGGATAGAGTATTTTCCTATAGACAGTGACTGTTTAAATACCTTGACTGCCCAGGGACCATCCGTGGTAGAACGTTCTCTCTATACAATGACTGTTTATATACTCTGACTGCCCACAAGACCATCTATGGCAGATCATTCTTCCACAATCAATGGCAGGAGAGCTAGATAGCTACCTCATCCTGTCCGTTCATGGGACCATTCATGGCAGAGTGTTCTCCTGCGGACAGTGACTAGTTATATATCTTGACTATCCACGAAACCCATTCATGGTAGTATATTGTTGCGCTAGATAGGACTTATGTTTGCTATTTCCTGCAACACTGAGTTAGCACAATAAATATAAAATAGTAAAGTAAAGCAGTGTTAGCAACATTCAAGATTCGCTGGTCCGTTCGACTGTGCGTGGTCGACCGAAAACTATTTGATCACACTTGTTTGAAGTTTACTCCTCAAAGACTTCTCATCTATCTAACTTTTAGTTAAGACTAGTCATTCGATAAACTTCTTACCACTACCAAGTCTTGAGTCATCTTGACCACTTGGACTTGCTAATCACTCAATAGAGCCTTCAGTTACCTTGGCCACTTAGACTTGCTAGTCACTTTGGTAGATTACTCACCACTGTCTATCTCTAGTTAGGACTTCTTCTTGGTTAGGTCAACCTTGACGAAACTTTATTAAACATATTGACAAATAGATATCAAAACTCTAGAGGTCGATTGCACCAACAAAATTGATTGCAGGCTTTGGAGTAGTAGTCACGACGCTACGAATCAAGTAAAACTACCTTGTCTTTTTTCTACTTTGTCCTTGTTTTTTCCGCTGCATGAATTTGTCTTTTTGAATGATTTTTGAATGTGTACGAAGCGTGATATATACCCCTTATAGCACTTTCTTGATACAATAATTGGTATTAGAGCAGGGTGCTCGAAATTGGTGCAACCACCAATTGAGCTTGTTTATTTTTTCTTCATTTGTTTTTAAGTTATCATTCTTAGTCAAAATTAGTGTAAACACCTCTTTTGATAAATTTTTTAATTTTTCATAATTGCTCTAAATTGATGCACCACTACTCGAGCGACTTTTTTTTTTCCTCCGAGTACTTTATTCTTCTCGCACTACAAAATTCAAGACCGAGTCTAGGAACATTTATATTTTTTTATTGTGTGTGAGATTCTAAATCTCACACCAAGAGGATTACAGCACAACTCATCCCTTGCTTTTCATCGGAGATAACTTCGATTATTGGAAGAGTCGTATGAATTCCACCTGAAGACTCAGGTGAGCATGTAGATTTTGATCCAGACCAAGTTCACTCTACCTACCAAATCAAATGGAAGTCAAATGGATTGCGAGGACTAGGATCCAAACCTATAGAAGCAAATAGAAGCCGATGCCAAAGTAACTCGGGCTCTCTTGTGTGGCTTAACCAAGGAGGAGGTTAGTCTCGTCAACCCTTCATCAGTGCAAAAGATCTATAGAACAAGTTAATCAAACTCCATGAAGGAACATTCGACACTAAGGTAAGCAAAAGAGATTTACTTTAAATAATCTGTACAACATAACCATATAGGAAGGAGAGTTCGCTAATCAACTCCACACTCAGACTCCAAAACATTCTCAATGGACTACTCGCAATCAAACAAATAGTGGAGAATTTGAATATCATAAGGTATGCGCTGAGAGCTTTCCTGAGAAACACCTTGTTGGCATCAATCGTCGATGCTTACAAAGTTTCTCGGGATCTCTCAAAAATTAAATTAGATCAACTATTTCTTAAACTTGAACTCCAGGAGCAAACTAATACAAGCCAAGTCTAGAAGGGTATGCCTCTTTTTACAGGATAACTAAAGGAGAACAAGCCAAAAGGCGTAGAGGCATCTAAATCCGATGATAACAAGACCACCACCGAATTAGTCAACCTTGTATGGAGATTGGTAAAGAAGAAAAAAGGGTTCAACACACATAAAATTAAGAAGGTAGTATAGAGTAAGACGGATGGATCAAATTGAATCTCTATTCGAAAATCTGAGTCCACCTACTACGAGTTCAATCAAAAGGGACACTTCAAGACTAATTGCCCCAAGTTGAAAAAGAAGTACCATCGAACGAAGAGGACACTCAAAGCAGTGTGAGATGAGTCTTCATCCTTCGAAGGAGAAGAGCACCACATTCTCCTTGCAATGATGGCTAAAACCAACACTGAAACTGAGATCAAGTATGAATCTGAGTTCGAGAGAAGCCATGTATCCATTTCTGAATGGCTAAATCTGTCACGCCTCAGAGGTGTACTTGTCCAACAAAATAGACAGTATCCCCTTTGACAATGTTTTATACAACATGATATAAGTTCACAAATCATAAATAAATACACTGTAGAAGATATATCCCAACCAACTACACAATAGAGGAATTTACTCAATTTACTCAAAAGCACGGAAAAACATAAGATGATTGCATATCGGTATGACTTAACACAACAAGTGCCATAATCGAATAAAAGTACACCATAAGATTAAAATCTACACTCAAGTTAATTATTACATGAATGAGTTCAGAAAAGAAACAAAAATGCAAGTAAAAACAATAGCAAGAAAAACTCTCAATGCGACATTGGACTAGTGGATAGGGTTTTCAAGTGACTCTATATATCCTCTATTTGTAACTTGGGGAAAGAAAGCATACATGAGATGGTGAGTCCAAATGACTTAATGGAAAATAGATAGTGCATGATCAAATGTGTAAGGAAATCAAAGTATACAATTTCTCAGATAGTATCATTATACATAACCGTAAACAAAATAATAAAATACACATATAAGAATTGTTCTAATAAGTAAGGTATAAGACTATATAGACAATAAATAGATCATCTCCAAAATTAAGCACGTAAGTATCAAATTCAGCCACATGTGAATAAAGTCAAGATATGTAATCTAATTCATCATCTAAACCCATGCACTAAGATCAATAATCTATAGAGGTCAAGGAAAAAAATGAAAAAATACGCATCTTTATCTGTAGATCATTTTAGTCATCTTCTAATCTGAGTCTTGTCTCAAGCTTGAATCTAACAAATATAAGAAACAAGACCAATCTAAGTACCAACATAATCCTAATAATCATAAATAGTCTACATAATTAATAATTTATTTTCCCTTTTGTAATCATCTTAATTTCCATATCATCACTTAATCTTACATGAACTCTCTATGTGTGCATACTTAAACATATATACCAAATCAGAGAAAGTCAAATTTTTTTAATCAAATATTAAATTTTAATATCGCACTAGATTATTTGGAGCGTTATTACATTAAGAGTGCACTTGATAACTTGAAACTAGTCTGACAATCTTTTTTTATTTACTTTTATTTGATTTATCAAGGCTGAGTTAGACATGCCATCCTATGTATCCAATCAATTTTTTTCTTCATAATGTCATGCCACGATGGCTAAGGGGTGTCCCTTCACTTGTATGGGACGACTCACTTTGGTTGACTCTTGCATTTTGGTCTCCCTCTCTCCGTCAATCCTTTGTTTCTCTTTCTCACCCAAATTTTCTCTCTATAAAAGGCTATGTTTGCATTTCTCTTGCAAATTAATACAAGAAGAATTCTGCAAATTAACACCATAAAAGGTAAATTAACAGGTACATGCATTAAAAGGTTCCTGCCATTTAATTAATAAGGATATCAGAAAAGTTCAGTCGACAACAATCTAAAGAAATTTAGATATTACAATTAAGTTATATGAATAGCTGCAAATGGCTTTACTAGCCATGATATAAGTCTCCAAGAAGAGAAGAGCTATGTCATTATGGTGTATAAATAATTATTCGAATTTTATTTTTATAAGAATGAATATTTTTAAAATCAACTTGTATAAATTATGCTCTAAATTTATTCAATAGGCGAATCAAAATACCTCTAAGATTAGTTGGGCGAAAATTATACACCACAAATAATTACAAAAATAAGTAAATCAGCAAAAGAGAAATCACAACGGCCATCCAACTTATCTTCAACTATTCTATTTTAGATTTTCAGGTCACTAAATATGGTTAAATTTATCTTCAACTCAGGTGATGATGATGAACTAAATGGTCTATTAAATTATACAAACAGATAAAGATGATTTAGATGATTATTTTATTCCCTAACTCCTCTTCGTGTAAGAATGCAACACTTTCTACGAGCTCAATGACAATACTACTAATGTGCTTAAATTCCCACCATCAAAACCATTAGCGTAGAAAGAAATGTCGTTCTAGAGAAAAAAAAAATCTTTTAAATACGCTGATGATTCTCAAATCTTTAAGGTTTTGAAAAAATAAGGAAGGAAACTTTTAGGGCTATTGGAATATTTAGTTACCTTTAAAATGAGTTGAAGCAGAGTAAATTACCTTTAATCCTCTGTATCTAGTAGTATTTTGTCTCTTTATATTTAAAAAATAACATTTAATTTCGTTTTACAAAAAGATCTTATAAAGTTAAATGTGCCATTGTCATTTTTTTAATCATTTTTTAATAATAAGTTCAAAAGAGAAAAATATATTGAGTTGATCATTGTATTCTCAGAATTTTTTTTTACAAAATTTAAACATATATCAACATAAATAATAGAAAAATAATAATTCTGAAATAGATAAACCGCTAAAGACTCATTCTATTATCCTCATCAAATCAACAAAGAGTTTAAACTCCAGCATAAATAATAGAAAAATAATAACTCTGAAATAGATAAATAGCTAAAGACTCATTCTATCATCCTCATCAAATCAATAAAAAGTTTAAATTCTAAATTGATGAACTAAAATCAAATTAAGATGAAATAAAATTCATCATTAAAAATTTTCTTCTCGTTAAATGTGCCTGACAATGAATCAAAGACAATGATGCATTTTTCATTTTTATCATTTTTCAATAATAACCTTAAGAAAAAAACATATGACATTAATCATTATATCTTTTAGTAATATCTTCACAAAATTTATTCATGTACCTACATAAACAATCAGTAACTCTAAAAAGGGATAACCAATAACTCATTCCACTACCCACACCAAATTTAAAAATACTGGAATTCTAAATTTATGTCAATTTAATATACTTTTCCTTTTTATTATTATTAAATAATAATAATAATAATAATAATAATAAGAATATAATTATCTTTTATAAAATTTTTCACATCAAAATTTTGCTAAGGGATCAAATGTTATTTTTTAATACTACTACACAGAAAATACAATGGTCAGGTATTTTAGCCGCTGAAAATCCGTAAACTCTCAAGCCGTTCTCAGTTTTCTCTAGGTCCGGGAAGAGCTCCTCGATCGTCACGATCGCCAGCGATGGCAAATCCTCCGAAGCCATGGAAAGCCGAATATGCCAAGTCCGGACGGTCTTCGTGCAAGACCTGCAAGTCCCCCATCGACAAAGAACAACTACGCCTTGGCAAGATGGTCACTGCCACCCAGTTCGACGGATTCATGCCCGTAAAATCGAAACCCTACTTTCTCCTCCCTTTCCCCTTTATCCTTTTTCCCTCCCTCTCCCCATCTTGTAGACTCACGTAGAGATGAATTTCCATGCCTTGGCCAATGGCTAGTAGATTTACCTCCTCCGTGTTGCCTAGGGACTGGGTGACGGGGGCGCTGGGTGAGCGAATTGCCTTTTGCCACACGTAGAGATGAATTTCTTCCTAACCCTTGTCTGCTCTTCTCTTGTTTTTCCATATTGGGGACAATGTGCTTTTGATTGTCAAATCTAAAATATTATCTTTACAATTTTCATATGCGAAGCCATCAATATCTTCTCGTTCAGTCTTTTTATTGCGAGATCATATTAGTTACTTTGACTCGTAGCACATTATTATATGTCATTCTTTTGTGCAGCTTTTCTTAATCAAGAGGTTTCCGGACATGAATTTCCTCTAAAGAGATTTTAGTGGGTTTCGGATTGGCAGCTGATAGTTCAGAATATATTGAGCTGATGTGCTTTAGACACCTAAAACTTTGAGAAATCCAGAATCAATACACGGACAAAAAAAATCAGCTGCACTTCAATATACCACTGAGATGAACTTCTGTTATTTTTTCTCCATTTCTTCTATCTACTGCATTCATTAAATTTAGAAAATTTAGTTTAAGATTAAGTAATGGGAATTTTTTTAAATATATATAGTCTCATAGGACAACTAATGACATTTCCCTACTATTTAGGCTAGATTATGTGGTTCTTATCTTTCTATCAAATTGTGTGCAAATTCTTGTGGATCTTAACCGTTGACAATTGATGAAATTTAGGGTTTAGGTCTTCTTACCCTTTTCAAATATGTGGAGTAAAGTCTTCTTACCCATCTTTAATTGCTTTGGTTGTCACACTAGAGAATTTATATGTTATGATCATGCCCATAGCTTCTTAGTTCCTAACTTATTTCCTGTTCTTTTATAGTCAATCTTTTGAGGTCTTTGTAGGTCCCTTTGGAGGTCGGCAAGAGGGGAGGGGTGAATTGCCTTGGTTTGCAATCAGAGGATTGCTAATCCAAGGCAAAGAAGGCACACTAATTGATTCTCCTCTGGGCGGAGTAGCCTCTTACAGCGTTGAAAGCACAGAAAGAAATAACACAAATGAAAGCACTGAATTACAAGTAGTTTTTCTTGATTGATTTCTTGCTTCTGGACCAAGGCTATATTTATAGCCTTGGTCGGGGCGCCTGGAAGGGTTCCGGGCGCCCTGGGGGGATAAATTTTCCGGGCGCCCCAGGCTGCTCCGGGCGCCCCGGACTGTTCCGGGCGCCCCGGAGCCCAAAGTCAACACAGTTGACTTTTGGCCCGGGCTCTTTGCTCCGGTTCAGTTCTCCTCGGTCCAGGTCTTGTTCGCTCCGGTCTCGCTAGCTTGGGTGATCTCGGCGATCCGGAATAGGGCTCACCCGAACCCAAGTTCCGGCCTTCTCCTCGAGCAGCCTTCCTTCCCGGTTTCTCGTCCCTCGAACGCCGCGCACGTTTTTCTCGTCCACCGGTGTACTCTTCCGCGGACACCTCGTCCCTCGGACGCACCGAGCCCGTCGGCTCTCTCCCGTGTCGTCCTTCTCGCTAGCCGCGTCTTCCGCTCGACTTCCTGTGTTCCTAAGTTCCTGCACACTTAGACACAAGGGTTAAACTACGCAGGACCTAGCTTAACTTGTTTGATCACATCAAAACACCTCGGGGTTCCAACAGTCTTAACTGATGGATATTGGCAAAAATTTATTTTATATTCTGTTCTAGCATTCCCAACTATTGCTTGAGTAGTTTATTTGTTCTGGTAGTTCAGAAACTATACATATGGTTGTGCTAAATGAGTGGCTAGATCAAGTGATTTGTGCTCGTAATTGATCAAATTTAGAATGTCTTTGGTCGTGATGCAATTAATTCATAAGATATGCTTCTTTCATATACGTAGAAAGTTTACACAATATCCTTTAAATAGTTATGTTTGCTTCTTCAGATGTGGAATCATGCTGGTTGCGTCTTCAAGAAACAAAACCAGATAAAATCGTACGCTTCTTGTTGTTGAATTTATTGGCAATATTGTTTCACATGTAGTAGTTGTTAAATCATTGTTTTGTAGAGTCTTGGTCAACACATGAGTTTCTCGTCACTTTCACACAACTCTTATTCATGCTTGTTTGATGTCTCTCTTACTACCTTTTTGTTCACTATGGCTTTCTTCATTGCCAGCCTTGATGATGTCGAAGGCATAGACTCATTGCGTTGGGATGATCAAAAAAGGATAAAGAGTTATGTTGAGGGTGGAGCCTCAAGTGGTAGTACAGTTGCCACTGCAGTTGCAACTACAATTGCTGATAATGAGTGTTCCATTGAAGTTTCCCAAACTTCTCGTGCTACCTGCAGACATTGTAGTCAGAAGATTCTGAAAGGAACGGTTGGTATTTTTCTATGTATTTTAAAATTATGTGAAACACTGTTTCTTTTAAGCATATTTTTTCATTATAGTAATTCTTAACATATCAAATGTGGGATAATTTTTCACTTATGTGGCTGGTAATGCTAAAAAAGGTTGAAGCTACTAATCGATATAGTTTTAGTTTTCTTGATAAAGATCCATTAATTGGTTACAAATGGGTGGTTGGAATCATGGGGAGCTTCTAGTGTCTTATGCGAACACCAAGTGTCTCTTATGCTAAAGGAAAAGTTTTATAGATTGTGAATTTATCTACCATACTTTATGAATGAGTGTTAGACAATTTGGAAGCAACATATGTAAAAAGTTAATATAGCATAGATGATTACACAAAAAGTTAATATAGTATAATGAAAATGCTAGGATGGATGTGGGAATCTTATTAAGGTAAAAAAACATTAATATTTGAAAGCAACTAGGTGTAGCTCTAATAAATGATAATGAGAGAAAATAGGTGATGATATGACCATATATAAAGACAACAAATAGATTTTATCATTAGAAGAGTTGAATACATAAGAGTGAAAAAGGTCTTTAGAGGTAGAGACCAAAAAAATATTCTTGAATATAATAAAAAATAATTTAATTGATGTGAATATTATAACCATCATGGAGCTCAATTCAGGGGATAAGATGCATGAAGCCAATACCAAATACTTGGGACAAATATGGCTTCATGATGATGATTTATTGAGGATTATACAAAGTGCCTTAATTAAGGTTATGGACGGATTCAAATTACAATGACTAAAGAGATAGAAAAATAGCCTTTTCGGAATCCAATGTTAGTGGTTGCAAATTGATCCAGACCAACTGAAGCATCTGTCAACTTGCTGCCAACTGATTAAGAGGCAGTCTACTGCCTATTAGCCACCAGCCGATTTTAACAATTTTTTTGGGGACATTTAACAGCTTCCAACTATGATTTGCAGTTGTTTGGTACTTCTTTATAGAGAGACACAACTTGAGGTCTGGACGAGTAATAAAGCTGGTGTAAACAGTGAAATCCTGACTGAGTCTAGTTGTTAACCCTTGGACCTGTTTAAGTTAATTTTGGTTCCAGAACTTATCAAAATCCTGAAGCATCAAACTATTTTCATGGCTCAATTGGAGAAACATTAACATAAGAACTTAGCTATGAGGTATTTAAACAATTATCGACTTGGACTTGTTTGCATTACATCATTTGAACATAGAGCAAGAGCGAGCTAGACTTGTTATCTTAAAGTATCTTAGCTTAATGCTTGCGTTAATGTCAGCTTGATCATGATTTAGGTGGATTAAATGCTCAATATTGAGTGGCACATTATATACGGCTACTGACTTTAGGCTCTCCATTGAAAATTCAAGGGATTTAAGAAGCTACTACTGGTTGTGATCATAGAGACCTTACACATTATATCACATGAAGGGTATGAAATCCTGGCACCTAGATGGAAGTTAAGAGGTAAAATTTACAGGTGCATTGTCACTATGAAGAGTGCACACATGCACATAATATTGAGTTAGATGACAGTGTATTTCAGGAAAATAATGTCATTTGATCATAATCAACATCAGTGAATATTATGAAACAATAGACCAAGTTTAGAATTAATAAGATTAGTAGCCAAATATTTTTCTCATTAATTAGTGCATCTATTGTCTTTGCTAGATTAGCATTCAACAATTATTTTCCTAGTTGGTATGTCCAATTCAATATAACTCTGGCTAGGAAGATAGGGAACCATCTTATAAAAACTTGAGCCACATAAAAACCTCACTTTCCTGACTATGTTTCAATTTCAAGTGGAAATCTAACAATACATGTGAAAGTAGGGAAGTTGATAGGGAATAGGGATATATAATAAAGGCCTTTATAGTTTAGAAAGAACTGCCACAATTTATCCTTTTTGTCATCAAATCATGGGCACAAACTTTAGCATAGTTGTATATAGATTGTTGGATTGAATGTAGATGAATGAGACTAGATGCTGCTGGTGGGGGTGCGGCTGGGCGAATAGACTTTGACCTCACAATATCTTTCTTAAAGAAAAGATAGATAAGTGTAGCGGATATTAAAGCAAAATGAGAAAGGAAGAAATGCTAACAAAAGCTATTTATATGGTTTGGAACCCTTGGTTTCTACTCCACAGTTTATATACTCTTAAGGTGAGTCACCTCTCGAAATATTCACTATAATTTCTTCTTCTCAAATCTTTCTGAAGGTTCAGAAACCTCATCAAATCATGGGCACAAACTTTAGCATAGTTGTATATAGATTGTTGGATTGAATGTAGATGAATGAGACCAGATGCTGCTGGTGGGGGTGGGGCTGGGCGAATAGACTTTGACCTCACAATATCTTTCTTAAAGAAAAGATAGATAAGTGTAGCGGATATTAAAGCAAAATGAGAAAGGAAAAAATGCTAACAAAAGCTATTTATATGGCTTGGAACCCTTGGTTTCTACTCCATGGTTTATATACTCTTAAGGTGAGTCACCTCTCGAAATATTCACTATAATTTCTTCTTCTCAAATCTTTCTGAAGGTTCAGAAATCTCATAGAAACCAACAAAGGTGTGAACTTAAAGATAGGGACCTTAAATTTTAAGCAAGAAAACTATAAATGAATGACAGAATTGAGTTTTGAAATCCATGAGAATAATAGCTTGTTTTTGTCCATTGAGCTCCCCCTTGCCGTTCCTTTTATAGCCCTTCAAATGGCCATGGATAAGCTCCGATAACTATTCCACATTAATGTTGGTCGATTCATTTAAGTCTCCAGTCAACTGAAACTACTTGAATCTTGAGATCAATATCTGCCAGCTAGTTGTTGAATCTAGTCAACTCATTGGCAATCTAGTCCAATCAATGTGCCATCAATCAAATACTTTAGATATTCTTTTTAAATGGTCTTCTTTTTTAAATTCAAGTAGAAAATTAGTCAACTGACCAGTCGAATAAAGCATATCCATCTGCTCAGTCAATTGAGCCCGATCAGATATCAAATAGAACCAGTCTCAGCAAATTAAAGCCACACTCAATTTCCTAGTCTATTAAGCTTATTGAAGTCAACTTCCACTTGATTGAAACCTTTTTTAATCTCCACGAACCTCCAAGCCACTATGTGTGTTGCCTTGGTGCGTCAAGTCATCATCAACATCACTCGACCTTAGCATAGTCACAAGCTCTCCTACACACATTTTAATAACACATGCAAACCTAACTTGAACCCTTTACCAAATATATCAAAACAAGATGGTCTAAGATGACCACTTAGGCCATGATTGCTCTAACATAGAACACGTGTAATATTTGCTTAGTTTACTTATGGAAATATGATTGTATGAAAAAAACATAGGCTGGAAAAGTGTTTGCAATGATAAAAATATGAGTCGCATTCCTAATCTTTACAAGGTGACGCTAGAAGGAGATTGAGATTTGATATTAATGTAGCAGGACAAGTTGTCTACTTGTGAGAAGTCTTCTAGTTTGAGGGCTCATGAAGTTGTAGTGGATGACTGTGATAATTTAGTAGAAGGTCCAAACTGAACTAAAGCAGAAATGGGCCTTCAAACTATGTAGTCAAGTTGTAAAAGTTGGTATACTCTTTTGAAAGAATAAAAAACTAAGGGTTATCTCAAGCAATACCTTATTGTTCTGTCTTTGAGTGGACACAAACGGATTTCTTTTCCCAAAAGAATAATAGCTATTTCTCGCTTTAAACAATTGCAAAGGTTGCACTTGGATGACCTCCATGGCTTTCCTCCATGATTTCTTCTTACCTCCAAATCTTTCTTACCAATTGTTGGTAAATAGTGGTAGATCAGCAGGGACAATTTATAGAATAAATTTACTGAACATTTGAGCAAATGGAAGATTCTTTGACGCACTTAAACTTTGCATCGTCTTTATTGGCTTAACTACATGCTTAGAATTTTAATTTTGTTATTTTGTTTTATTTTTGAAATAATCATTTAGATTATTTGGAAGTTTGTATAGCATTTAGGTAACCAAGCCATACTTTTGCAGAGAACTATACCAGATCTGATTGCTCGACCTATGAAAGAGCTTAGGATTGCTTGTATTGAATCATCTTTTTTTTTTTTTTTATAATGTTCCCTTTTGACAAATTTAGTCGTTTTCAGTGCTATATCAATTGGTATTAGAGCAAAAATTTCTATGACATCAATCTTCTTGAGGTGAGTTCTTGATGCTCGTGAACTCCTGTGTCCCATCCAACAATGCAACTCTATCCTTCAATGGTTTACTTAGCGACAATCTCACTGCTTCTCTATCATGACTTAAACATCACTACAATGCCTGAGCCTCAAGAACCTTTTGCCCAAATAAGCCGAAGATCTTTGTCTCAGGCTCTAATAGAGCTCCACCATCTTCCACCTTAGATATTGCAGCGCAAGAAACGTGTTCTTGTGCCTTTGTTGTCTTCGTCTTCAGTAGAGGATGCCAAAAGTTCCCTCAACACTCCTCGCTTCCTTCCACTATTGCGTCATGGTAGCTAGCAATGCTATGGCCATCCTAGCATCGATATAGAGCATTATATCAAGGCCGACCTACCTCTCTTCTCTCCTTCCACCCTATGTTAGTCTCCAATGCTCTAGAGTACCACTGGCTCCAAGATTCCCTAGCCACCATCCCCACTGCCTATGCCACTTCAGTTTGTTTAAATCCATCAGAGTCCTTGTATTCTCTTTAGATTTGGTCATTGCCTCCTTCAACAATGACGGCTAGAGGAAGCCACATTGTACCCTGCTTCTCTCCTTCGGCTACCCATGTGCCTAATAGTCAATTTCATCACAGGCTTCTCATATCTAAATTTTGTTATTTTATAGATCCATCCACTTTGTAAAATTGTAACATGGAGATTTTCACACGTTTGAGGAAGGCATCATTTCTTATCATCAAGTCACATGCGTGACCAACTTCTACAACATAATAAGATTATGCAACCCTAGTAGATGTATGTTTTGTTTGAAAATTACTTTTGTTTAATTAATTGGTTATCAAATTTTCTGCATTTACCCCTAGTCTTTCTTATAAAATGATAATTTGTTCCTCACCGAAAAAGTCTTTTTGGCTTTTATTTTCTTATCATACGATGGCTTTGTAGGATAATTTATCCTTGGAAAAAAATCTTCATAGCCCTTTAGGTGCACTCTTGGTTTTCTAGTGTTATAAAATTTATAAATCTTGAGAGATATAGATAATAGGAATGAGATTTTTAAAACAAGATATAATGGTTTGGAAAACAAGCTTAAAATCCTAAGAACTTAGGGAAAATTTGTAAACAAACTATTAGAAAAATAGGTGATATGAATTTTGATTTTTTTTCTTAAATATCATTTCAAAAGCATACATCCATATATTTTTCTTAGATGTAATTTACATTGTGACCCTTGACCTATAATTGGAGATAAGGAAGACTATTTTTCAAGTATAGATCAGGATTTGAAGTGCCGAGCTGTGCTGCCTGAAATCGTCGGAATTTATCGTTTCGGTGGCGCTGGAAGCGTCGCGGGATGCCGCCGCCGCCGCCGCCGCCGAAAGCGTCGCACGAGTGTTGCTTGCGGGAATCGCGGGATCGCGCGTGGTGCGCGTACTATTGCAAAAGAAAAAAAGATTTAATTAATTTAGACAATTCCCAACTGGAGATGTGATATTTTGAATAGATTTTTATAAACCCTAATTAAATTATCCCTATAAAATATATAAAAATTTAATTTTTTTTTAAAAAAGTATTAATTGATATTATAAAAAAATTCTTTTTATTGTTTTAAATTTATTTTAAAATTATAAAAAATTCTAATAAATCATATTTATATTTTGATAATTTATTATTATTATTTTATATTTTTTTGTTGTTTAATTGATATTTTGATTTTTTTTACTATTTTAAATATATAAGATTTAAACTAATAATTAATTAAATGAATAAACAATTAATTTATATAATTATGATGTATCAATTTTAATGAGTAATTAATATATCTTTAAAGAAAATTATATTTAATTTTTTTTTCAAACCATATTAAGTTGTTCAAATAACTTGTATAAAATCAATATATAACTTATTTTTAAATTATACACAATAAATATATTTATTTAATAATTACTATATATAAATAAAAAAATACCGAAACTGTATTGGCACGATACGATATTGAACCGTATCGTTCCGGTCTGGGACCAAAATCTCGGCATGGGTCGAAATTTTAAACCTTGCTATAGACACCATGTTCAGGAAAGAGGAAAGAGGAAAGAGGAAAGAGAGATACTAGACATGTTAAGGTGGATGCCCATTTTGTTGTAAGGTAGACCTAAATGCATTTCTTGACTCTTGTCTATATTAAGGATTATTTTGAATACATAGCCCTCATTGAACTGAACAAGCTTAATTTGCTAAAAGAAAGCTCATAAAAGTTACTAAGAAATTTTGGCTAAACATGTAGACTTATCAAGATCAACGCAAACTAGAACCTCAAAATGAAATGAAACAAGAGGAAGACTAATTAATGTGCCGACATAGAGACCAATTGTATAGTAAGTGGATAAATTTAAAATAACCATTGTAAGTATATTGGAGTGCCAAGAAACTCTATATACTCAATGTGGCTAGTGAAAGCCTTAGAGCTGCACTCTTCACTTAGGCCCAAAATGTAGAGATTGGATTTTTTCTAACTCATTAAAAAAAATCTCTTAAGGAACTGGAGTGGATCAATAAAATCTCTATGTTCCTAGAACTTACCCCTTTCTCTAGAATTGCACCTTCCTATATGACATTTCAATTAGGAAAACCTGTCAACTTGATTTGTTCTAGAACTATCATCCAATGGAGAAGTTAGAGAGATCTAACTTTAATCTTAACTTGAACTAAAATGTATAGGGATCACATGGCATTGAAATGCCTCTATATTGTTTATAACATAGTTTAAAATCTCATGCCGTATCAATCGACACTTCCGCCTATTGATCGGCATAACACCGACAATTGACATGATAGCACGAGGCCCCACGGTTGAGCTAGGCTTCGTGCGAGACCCCACGCCCACGTGGGCCTTGCACTAGACCTCGCTTGAGGCCTTGCGATGGCTGTGCGAGACTGTGATGACTGTTTTTTTTCTTTTCAATTTCTCTTTATTTTTCTAATGGTTAATTTTTCCCCTCTTTAATTTTTTTACTCTTTCCTCCCATATTTTAATTTCTTTTTTTATTCCTTTCTCCTTAAACACATGGAAAAAATCCCTGTGTTAATTTTTTTTATTCCTTTCCTCCTTAATTGATTAAAATAAATTTAATTTAAACCTGTTTGATTCTAATCATCATGTTTAGACTTTTGTTAATTCTAAATTGACTTTTACTCAATTCTAATTTTTAAAATATTAGTTTAACCTAATAATAAATATTTATAGTAATCAAATATTATTATAATATTTTTTAATTAATATATTTTATATTTAAAAAAGTACCAAAATAGTACCAGCATAGTATGATACGATATTATTGTTCCGGTCATAAATTGAAACTTTGACATGACTTGAAATTTTAAACCATGGTCTATAGAGCCTAATCACTATCCTAAACATAAAATTACATTCTCATTAACTCCAAAAAGTTATGATAAAAATAGAACCTAAAGACGAAATCCTAAAAAAATGAAGGTGAGGGAGAAGCTGTAGAACACCCACGATTGATAACACATGAAAACATACTATTTTTCATACTTATGTAAAACATGTAAATAAACTAGCTTTACATCCAATTCATAACTCACTCTAAGAGAAAAAACACCTATGTCTAAAAATACAATAGGTAAAATGTTCAACTTATCACTAACCTAGCCTAATCCCATTGCACCAAGACCTAGGTCTATCCAACGTTTAAGGTAATTCTTGAGAAAGAAGGATTCAAGAGTGATAGCAGCCTAGTAGCTAAGACTTTAAGGATGATTGGAGTACCTTACTGACCTTACTAGTAGTGGCCTCACTAGTAAGATTATCTTCTTGCCCTTTGATGTTAAGATCTTAGATGAGTATTAAAATATAAGTCTTATGGAGGTAACTAAAGAAGTATCACTTCTATGCATAATTGAACATGCAATAGACTATTCCTAGATGATAGTTGCCCAAATTTTCACACCTATTGCATGAATCCCTTGGGATGAGATAAATTAAATAGGAATATTGAAGGACTTATATAGAAAAGTTTTATTAGAGAAAACATTAGTCCTTGTGCTACTAAAGATCGTTTGGGATCATCATAGCAGAAGGTATCCAACTAACGCAACAGAAGCATGTTATTTTTATTTTGTTGCAAGATCAAAGTATATACAAAATAATAAATGAAACAATTTCATTAATACTTTTATGAGAGACTCAAAAGATACATGCCATCGACATTGTCCACTTGATGAACTCTTGTTGTAATACAAAGGTGCTATATTTCATTGAGAATGAGGCAAGACATGGTGTTAAAACTTGGCTAGGGTGTTGGTGTTGGCGGCATGGTGTTAATGTATGTGTGAGAGAGAGAGAGAGAGAGAGAGAGAGAGAGAGAGGGAGAGAGCTCAGTCTAACTAATGGAAATTAATTAGGACAAAATGCTAATTTTCTCAACTAATTAATTATTTGATTTTAAAAAATTAAAAGGCTTTCAAACTTTGAAAATTTTACAATTCTTTTAGTTATAGTATTATTCTTTAGATCAAGGTTTGAAGTGCCGTTCCGTGCCGCCCGTCACGGACGGTTTTTACCGTTCCGCCGGGCGGCCGAAACCGGCATGGGAGGCGTCCCCGTCTCGGCGGCGCCGGAGGAGACGCGGGACGCCTCCTTCGGTGCTGGAGGAGACGCAGGACGCCTCCTTCGGTGCTGGAGGAGACGCGGGACGCCTCCTTCGGTGCTGGAGGAGACGCGGGACGCCTCCGGCGGCGTCCCGCGGCACATTCGGCAGCGAAGGCGTCGCGCGCGACGCCTTCTGCGGCGCCGAAATCGTCCGGCAGGGTCGCCGGACGCTTCCGGGGCCGCCGGAGGCGTCCGGCGACGCTTCCAGCGTCGCCGGACGCCCCCCGCGAGATCGCGATAATCGATCGCGGGCGGGCGCGATCTCGCGTACGTGTTTTTTTTTTTTCTTCTATTTTTAATAATTTTATTTTATTTTATTAATTTAAACAATTCCTAAGGATGGGTAGAGGATGTGTGATATTTAGAAGAGGCTTTTATAAACCTAGTTAAATTATCCTAATAAAATATATAAAAAATATATTTAAAATTAAAATAAATTAAATAAATTTTATTAATTAATATACTGAAAAAATAATATTTTAAATTTCATTTAAAAATTTTAAAAAATATATAATAATTCTTATTTATATTCTAATATATTTTTATTATTTTAAATTTCATTTAAATTTTTTAAAAAATGTAAAAAAATTCTAAAAAAAATTAAAAAAATTCTAATAAATTATATTTATATTCTGATTTTTTTAATTTTTTACTTGATATTTTTTACTATTTAAAATATATATTATTTAATTAATAATTAATTAAATGAATAAATAGTTAATTTATATAATTATTATTAATATAAAATAATATCTTGTATTATTATTATTATTATTATTATTATAGATACTTCCATTTTAATTTGAATTATTGATATATCAATTCTATTTAAATAAAATTATTTTTAATTATTTTTTCTAACAATATTAAATTATTCAATAATTGAGAACTTATAATAAATCAATATACAACTTATTTTTATATACACAATAAACATATTTATCTTATCATTATTATAGATAAATAAAAAATACCGAAACTATATCGGCACGATACGATACCGAAACCGTATCGTTCCGGCCTGAGACCGAAACCTCGGCACGGGTCGAAATTTTAAACCATGCTTTAGATTAAGATTAGGATAGGTAACTAGTGGAAAACCGCTTTTAAAACATAAAATGAACTATACAAATGGTTAATTATGCCCTTTGCACTTTCAAACACTCCAAACATATTTATGAAAATAATGTATTAAGTCTTAAAGCCCTAAAAATATGAAAATTTTTAGTAATCCATTTTGATGGCATCCTTATCTATGTCAAAGAATGGGAGACCCACTTAGAACACATCGGCTTAGTCCCTAAGACCCTTTGAACTGAAAAAGTTGTTTGTCAACTTAAATAATGTTAAACTCAAGTACTCCTTATGCCCTCTTGTTCTCTTCCCTAGGGTTATTATCTCTTCGCTAAGTTTATTATCATTGCAGAGGGAATTTCAACAGATCTAACAAAATTAAGCCAATCAAGGATTGGCTTGAACCCTATACTCTTTAGGAAGCCTGAAAATTTTCAAAGCTTTATGATCTTTTATAGACATTTTATTAGGAACTTTAGTATTATTGTGACACCCATCGTAATTGTTGTTAACAATGGAAGTTTCACTTAGAAAATCGAAGAAAGGATGATTAAAGCTTGCCCTCTTAATTGAAGGTACCCTAAGCCAAGAAATATACTTTATACCTTCTTTAGCAAGAAATTGGACATTACTACTCCGCATATAATGAGGATTACACTATTATCTAAGCTATAAAAAAACAACAATGCTATTTATTACCAAACAAATTTATATTGCACTCATATCATAAGATATCTTGTTACATCCAATCACAAATGAAGTTGAGTGCTAAGAACACACTTGATGGGTTGAGTTCCTCCATAAATTTACATCCTAAAACACTGACCAGGGAAGGATAAACACCCACAAATGCATTGAGTTTAGTTATAGCTATCCTACATAAAATGACAACTAAAGGATTTGAATGCCTAACGGATGAGTACTTTACATGCTCTACTTTGGGGCAATTTTTCAAGGCATCCAAGATAGAAACATCACAATGTGGTTACTTTATAATTAAAAATTACAATTTTTACGGGCACACATTTACATATTCAGTAATTGTCTTTTTAGGTAATGACTAGACTATATCCCTTGTTCCAGACAAGTTGTATTGGGCATCTTTAAAATGAGACATAGCAAGGGTTGCATCACAGTGTCAACCATATCAAATAACTAAAGCAACCAAGCAAAACATGAGTCTCTACACTCCCTTACTAATTCCTCATGGTCATTGAAAGACATTAATATAGATTTTGTTTTAGAACTCCCTTGGACTAATAATCAAAGTCATGACAACATCTTAGTTGTCACAGATGGGTTTTATAAAATGGCTTATCTCATTCTTTGCAATTAGAGAAATGATGCATTTTCATGAATTTAAGTTGTGTTTTAAGGATACTTTTAGATAGGATGTCAAATTTGTTAGCTATTTTAAAAATATTTTATGAAAATTGTTTTGGAAGCAACTCAAAATTACATCCGTATTCTTTCATATGAAAGAGGAAAATAGAAATAAAGTAGGTATTGTTGTAAATAATTATTTAATGGATGAAGTAGTGGTAGTAGTAGTTAGGAAGGGAGATAAAGTTATAACTCTCAAGATAATTGTAATAAAAGAAACTATTAATATAATTAACATATATACACTTAAAGTAGGATTAGAAGAAGACATTAAATAGTAGGATTAGAAGAAGACATTAAATATAGCTTCTGGAAAACTAGATGAGATAATACAAAGTTTTTTGAAAAATGAGATGATTTTAATAGAAGGAGATCTAAATAGGCACATTGAAATAAGAAAAGAGGAATACGATAGGGTACGCTATAATTTTGGAATAAAAAAAATAAGAAAAAGCTATATTAGATTTTACGATAGTATATGAACTTGTAATAGCTAATATATTTTTCGAGAAAAGAGAAGAACACTTGGTTGCATATAAAAGTGGAAATAACATCGTAAATTGATTTTCTTATGGGTTAGTGATTTTAGATATACACTTCAATCATAATATCAAAAAGAAAAATGTACATGGCTCTTAGGATCAAGTGGTCGAAGTTAAAGGATGAGAAGTAAAGGATCTTTAAAGAGAGAGTAGGAGCATAAGTATTCAGAGAAATACATGACTTTAAAATGAATCTAAAAGAGTACTTGTGAAGATGAGGAAATAAAGGAACGATGAAATATTTTTATAAACTTTTTAATAAAGATTTATGTGACTAATTTAGCTTAGGAATTTAAGTAGGTTAGAGGAGTATAGAAATTTAAATTTTTATTGAATAATTCAAAATTCAGAGATCTAATAGGTGTTAAATGGGATGCAAAATAAAAAAAGTGGTGGATTAGATAATATTCTAATAGAGGTATGTAAGTGCTTAGGGAAAGGTATTAAATACACAGTTGTTTGACCTAATGTTGAAAATAATGAAAATGCTTGATTAGTGGAGAGTAAATACTTAGTCCTCTTGGATAAAAATAAAGGAGAAGTACAAAATTATGAAAATTATAGAAGCATTTAGCTAATGAGTTATATTATGAAACTTTATGAAAGAATGATACAAAAAAGATTAAGGGAGGAGGCCAAGGTGATTGAAAATTAACTTCGATTCATATTTGAAAGGTCAATGATAGAAGCTATATCTCTCTTTGATAAGTTTCTTAAAAAATATTAGGAAAAGAAGATTAATACATTGTATTCATTGACCTAAAAAAGCGGAAATTTATGTGGAGAATTTTAGAAAAATAAAGGTGTCAACATACTAACATAGTATATATTGCAACAATTGGGATATGTATGAGAATGTAATAATAATAAGAGTGAAGACTCCAGATGAATACAAACCTTCCTATAAAGATAAGATTATATTAAGGATTAGCTCTAAGTTCATATTTTTTTAGACTAGTCATGGACAAACTCATTGTATACATCTAAGAAGTTACCATGGTGTTGTTTTGGCCGATTAGATACATGAAAAGTAAATCCTGGTGGAAGACATTGGAAGTAAAAGCTTTTAGATTTAGTAGAGTAAAAATATATGAAATTTAAGTTTAGTAGTAGTTGACGTAGTAAGATAATTGTTAAGATAGAAGATTACGTGTTATCTGTAATTAAGAACTTTAAATGTCTAGGATTCTTTTTGCAAAAGGATAAAGGGGTTGATGGAGATATTTTACATGGGATACAAATAAGGTACTTAAAATGGAGGAGAGCAATATGTGTTCTTTGTCATTGTAAGGTACCTCTAAAGTTCGAAACGATGGTTTGAATTGATATGTTATATAGAGTTTCTATGGAGCTGAATGTTGGATTATGAATTAAGCACACAAATAGAAGATGAAACTTGCAATGATGAGGATATTAAAGTGGATGTGTGGACATACGAGGGATAGGATACGAAATGAGAGAATTAGAGGGATAGTTTCTGTTGCATAGGGAAAATTCCCAGTAATGCGTATAAGATGATAGAGACATATACTTATATGATCAATAAATGCCTTATAATATCCTAGTTAGGCGATGTGAGATTATGATAAATACACACATTAATCAAGAAAGAGGGAGACGAAAAAAAGATTTGATAAACAACGATAAAATAATATAAAATTTATTTAATTATAAATGAGAATATAATTTACATATAGATAAGAATATAGTAGGAGATAGAGCTCAATAGTGTAGAAGGATTGCTAACCCACTTTGTGGGATGAAGGCTTTATTGTTGTTGTATTCTTCACAAAACAATATTTAAACTAAATTGGTGTTAGTTTATGGAATATGCTTAAGTGTCTACTATAGAAAAACCATGTATTTGAATTCTATGTTACTAATTGTTGAATTTGCTTATAAATTTCAAGATCCGTTTATAGGTCTAAAGTTTATCATCTAATTGATTAGTTTCATTACTAGTAGCTCCCCTACCATCTTCCATACTTCTAAATTAGCTGAGAGCTTCTCTGAATGATTTCAAGAGACTCACGCTAATCTTAAGAAAAAATTGAGTAAAGAATTTTATAAAATTTATATACATGTATATTGAAGGACAAAAAAATACAATATAGATTATGTCGTTATTATTTGCATTTGTCTTGATCACATTTGCTGCACTAAGCACATGCCCTTAGCAAATTTCTAAAATTACCATAAGAAACTGAGTGAGCAAATTTCTAAAATTACCATAAGAAACTTCGTGCTCACTCAGTTCTCATTGTGAGAGAAATAAGCCTGTGTATATCGTTGACTTATTATTCAATCAAACATCACTTTAAATTTCAATCTAGAGGATCTAATAAGATAAGGGACATTTGGGTCCTTTTTCTTGTGTTGATTTGCCTATATGTTGTACTCTTGCCATTCCCGCTCTAGCTCTTCTTCCCTAGTCATAATTGACTCGTATGATTGAGAGGTCATTGATACATAATTAGTGCTAGCTCCCTATAGAAGCACTAAAAGGTACCTACTCTACTAGAAAAATCTCCCAGATATAGAAAATGCATATATCACAGAAGAATATGCAACACATTACATAATCCAACAAGAGGCACTAAAATCGACTTCTAGAGATGCACTCCTAATTGTATAATCTATAGTCACGTGAATAATTGTAAGCCTTGATCAAACATTGTAGTCCCTGCTTAACACTCTCCCTACTTACAAAGTTAAATTTTTCTTATTGGGGGAGAATGACTTAACTAGAGTTTTAATCAAGTTTCAAAATCTCGAGCCATGTTGAGTGTCAACATTTAACTAGAATGATACTAATTCGGTATCATGTTGATGTTCCAATGGTTGGTGCCGGTGATGGAGTGAATATGTTGATAGAGGAAAGAGATGAAAAAAGTTTTGATAATTTTACTAGAATGATATGTTTCAATTGTTTCGCCCATAGTATGAGATTTCAAACCATGATTTTAATTTTGTCATTTTAAATGCTTTTAAAAAATTGTTTTGATGGTTGTTTAGATTTGTTTGACTCTTTGTGTGAGAGATTAAGTAACCAAGATATGATTTTATAAAGTTAAGTACAATTGACACCCTGTAAAAAGAGTTAAGATCCCTTCCATTGAATCATCTGTCAATTAATATTATTTCCCCCTTCCGATAAGTGTGTTCTCATTGCTACATTATTGAAGCGTTCTAGGTATCACATCGAGATACATGGCTCAAGGATTAAAATGTCAAACTATACCCGGCAACATAAGTGAAATTTACCATTTTGCACATCCGCTGACATGTGAGATAACTTAGGCATCAGCATGGGGGTGCACAATGGAAATGACTTTGGTATTGAATTCAGATTTGAAGCAACGCTGCATGATGGAAACAAATCAGGAGAGAAGATAGAATGAGGGAGACAAGGGGGAGAGGGGAAAAATAGAGGAGTACGTTGGAGAGAGAGTGGGATAGGCATTAGGCCTGCAATATCGGGTAAGCAAGTGACAGGCTGTGGGTGAGCCAAGAACCAGAGAAATTGGGAAAGGGAGAGAAGTGTACAAAGAAAAAAATGGAAGAGAATTAAATAATTCTTAGTCTTTTAAAAGTACCACTAGCCTAATTAAATATAAATGAATAGAACTATTTTATACGTATATAAACTTGGCTCGGAGTTTAAATCACTTGATCCACTTGATAGGTTCCATATAATGATTCTACTTATTTTACTTTGTCATATAAAAAATTTTAAAATATAAAATGTAAAATATTTAAATAGGATAAATTTTAGTATTTAATATTGGTTAACGTTTTTTTTTCAGTCTGACTTTTTTATGTTGGAAGATTATGTGAGCAAGCAATAGAAAACTTTGGTTTCAATGAGATCCTATCGACCTTCTCCTCTCTCAACTTTACTTTCAGTGTCAAGGAATAGCTACAGTTTGACACAACATTTTAATTAAATATAAATTGGTTTAAGCAAAGAAAGTAGTTCATTTCACTCTTAGACATGTGAGGAAGAATCACTCTCTTTTCTCCTTGGCTTGCTAACGAAAGAGGTCAACAAAGGTCTACTTTCCATCTCTTTTCCTTCGCGTAGGACTACTCTATTCGGTGACTTCTCGAACAAAGAGAATTTGGGTCTACTTGAGTGCTTAAAGCATGGGAAGAATGAATTGATGGGTGGATGGAGTGCGCTCATCCTATTTGATCCACTCATTCTTATCGAACTTATATTAGAAAGAAATTTAGTGGCATCCTCATCTCTTTTCTAGATTCAAGACCATCCTGTTCTCTTAGGACGACCTAGTGGCTAGTGCATGAGGTGTTGCCAACTTAAGGTCTGAGTTCGAATTCAGCATAGCCAAGGTAAATGCTTCCCTCATATGCTAGTCACTATTCCAAGGGCTAGTAGTCACTCATGATTTACCTCCTCCGTGTTGGTCTTGGGACGAGTTGGCGGGGGAGCTAGGGGCGAGCGCAGTTGCCTTTTGCCAACTAGCTTCAAGACCACCCTATTTCATTTTTTCTCTATTTTTAATTTATTTTATTGGAATTGATACACACAAAATGGATTAGATTCAATTTTTTTAGAATAACTTTATAAACTTCAATTTAAGGTATGAAAAATTTTCAAATTTGAATATGGTTTTATTGAAAAAATTTTAAATTTGATTGAGTTGAAATTAAACTGAAATTTGTATTTTTTTTATTTTAGATTAAACCTTTTATTTTAAAAGAACACTATTAAGTTCAATTTGAAGGCATAATTTTTTTTTTCAAATTTGAATTTGGTTTTATTGAAAAAATTATAGATTTGAAAGTTTTAAATTTGATTGAGTTATAATCCGAATTGAAATTTATATTTTTGTATTTGTACACCTATACAATTAAATGCATTAATTATAAAATTTAAAATCTAATTTAAACCTAGAATGAATTATTTTAGATCTCAAAATTTGAATCTTATATCTCTTTATTTCTCATCCACTTTAATAATTATTGTTATGTGAAAGAAATAAAGTCAAATTTAAACCAAATGACAAAATTTTGAATTATTTCATTGTATACAACAATTTTATTAAAATTTTATAAAAAATAATACAAGAAATAAAAGATATATTTAGTGCCTAAATTTCTTATCATATGCTAATGAACAAATTTCAAATATAATATGTAACCTATAAAAGAATGTACATTCATTTCGAATGAGATTATGTCCTTGGATTCAAAAGCAAAATATGCCCACTTTATTGCTTAGTCCAGTATTCTATTTGTAAAAGTTAAATAATTATAATTGTAAATGATTATGAAACAAAAGAAGTATATTTTTAAGAGTAAAGACTGAAGTAATAAATATCAATAGAAAACCAAAATATATTATTTTATATTAACTATCTTATTAATTATTATATAAATAATTAATTATAATAAAATGTTAATTAAAAGTCATAATTTATGAATCATATTATCATTAATTATTTAATTAAATAATTACTGAAACAGGCTACCATCACACAACATTAGCGAAATCGAATTGTTCCGGCCAAAGTTGGGCTCTGTCACTGTGTCATAGGTTGTAAATTTTAAATCTTGGTTAAGTGGTTTTCTATAACATAAGGAGACGAAAAGACAGACTCAAACCAGATTCTTCTTAGTAGCTGTGGCTTTATTGAAACCCATTTTCCTGCTGTATTGTTCTCTGCATTTGTAGTCTAGTTTTAGTAGTATGCTTCTTGGCATCAACCTCGAGAAGCCAAACCCCTTCTGGTCATCTATGTTGATGCTCATGCAACTGAACTAGCAAACAGATGAATGGACAAAAGGAATAATTCCAGATCTAATGAAGTTTTAGAATTTTGTTGTTTCTGTAAAGCTCAATTTCCACACTAACAAGTCCCCATGAAATCTTCTGAAATTGTAATTTATTTATTCACTAGAGGATGAAACATTTTTGTTTTGAAGTGTTTTTTAAAGTTTAAAACTTTAAATTGAAATTGGCAGATTACCAATGCGTTTCTTCACTTAATTGCAGTTATTGGCTTAGCTGATATCTCTTTTATATCCAACTGTTTCTTGTTTAGTCTTTTCAATGAAATAATATGACTGCAGGTTCGTGTCTCAACTAATGCTGAGGGAAAAGGTGCTCGAGGTCTCTTATGGCATCATGTCAGCTGTTTCATCACTATGTCTCCATCAAGCAGTATAGAAAAAGTTTTAGGGTGGGACAGCCTTTCCCCTCAAGATAAAGAAGCTGTTTCTGCACTTTATAAAAGGGAGAAATCTAAACATATAGAAGGCAGTAAGATATTATCAATTCGTAATTCTAGTACAATTTGTCAAATAACTGTTAGTTTACTCTTAATTTTTCCTCCTTTTAGTATTATTTGATTATGTCCTATAATTCATCAGATCAAGCAACTTCACAAGGTGCGAAGAGGAAGACTGCCGGGTCAAACAATCAGAAACCAAAAGTTCTCAAGGTTGATCTAAACAATTCATCAGACAGAAGACCAAGCAAAGGAAACAAAGTGCCTGATTATGATAATTCTGACACCATGGAACTGGACAATAGATTGGAAATGCAGAGCAAGCTGTTGTGGGATATAAAAGATGAGCTTAAAAAGGAGGTGAGTGTGGCTGAGCTGCGGGAGATGCTTGAAGCAAATGAACAGGATTCAAAAGGATCTGAACATGATCTCCGAGATTGTTGGTTAGTTTTCATTATTTTCTGTAATTGTTTGCAAGTTTTTCTTGACATGGTACTTCTTGATTCATTAAATTTGAAAATGAGATCAAAGTTTTCTCACAATTATGTTTTAATTGTATATTTAAAGTATATAACTAACTGAATTAGTGACACTTTCTGAGTAGCTAAATTGTGGATAGTTTTCTTTGCTTCTTGCTTTTCTTTAAGAAAGTTCTTGGGGGTTGATTTCTTGTATGTGCTCATCAGTTTTCTCTTAAGTTAACAATAATTCAGTTACTTCACCGTTTTCTTTTGATCTTGTTTCTGGGAACGTTGAGCCTTGATTATTTTACACAAAGGCTACCTGCATCAGTCTATTCTAGTAATATAGTAAACCTGGTGTCCCTCTATAATTAAGTAAAGATGATTATTTTAAAGTCATTTCCTTCATTATTTGTCTACAAGTGGGTTTGCTTACAATTTAATCACCGAGTCTTGAATGTTCTTCACATGCCTGTTGTCCCTGGTCTTATTCTTTTCTGTGATTGAATGAAATGATTTTTATATCTAATTATTTTATTTTTGATGATTTACCTTGCAAATTCTGTTATTAACATGGAAAAAATGCCACACTACCAACCTGACATTATGCATTATTGACCTTGGAGAATTATGTTGCATTCTGTTTTGGTTTGCATCCTGATCTTCCTGTCCCTGCTTCCTTGATTCTCTCAAGCTATAAAGTTTTTGATTGTTTTGTGTTGACACTTGACATGACTTAAAGCATATGCTGAGAGGATTTGAGATGGTTTTAAATATCTCATACGTCAGTGTAACTATAAAGGTTTATTATGGACTATAAAGTATATAGTAGTACTTTAAAAAATATTTACAAATATTATTAATTAAGTAATACTAATTAACAATGAATTAATTAACTTTAAAACATATAGTTACAATTTACTTAAGTTGAACGCTAAACTGAATTAACCTAGAAAATATAAATTAGTAAAGTTTGTTATATATCAAGGTCCATTGTGAAAAACTATAATTTAGATAGATAACTTTAGGTTTAAAGTATTATTACTTTTTATTATGAGTATTATAAGTATTATATATATGATTAAATTTTTTTTTAATAATCTAAATTACTTTGTTACTTTATGATTTTTTTAGTTTGGTCAAATTATATGTACGAATTTGTTAATACATGATGTTGTGTAAGTTGATAAGCTATTTAGTCATGTATAGTCACAAATTAAAATCTTGCATTGTGGTGGTCAACATGATAGATTTTTCATTCTGCTCCCATACTAAGACGTGGAAAGATTGTTAGTGACACATATTTATTGAATAAGAAGTGGGAGAGGGAGAGAGAGCGAGATCAAGATTGAAAGACAGTGTCACGCCCCATATAGTCCCTGCCAGAAGAAATTTTGGCAGCATCTCCCTGTACAGGTGACAATATGAAATTATACTACATGCCCTCAGGGCCACATATACCTCGGCCAACACGGCCGGAATAATAATATAAAATACAACAACAAACTACGTAGTTTATATCAAAACAGCCTCCGACTGTCATCACAATACAAAAGGAATCGAAAACAACATCAAAACTTATCTCTTCTGCCGATCGGCAGGTGCGTAGCAAAACATAACAAATACAAATCCACTAAACAAGCAAAAACCCAACTAGTACAATACTTAAAGACAAACCACATAAAATTCAGAGTGCAAAACCAATACAAGTATGAAACATGGCTCTAAGCAAATAAACGGAAACCAAAAGACTCAAGCGAAAATTCTTAAGGCACAGGGACTAGCAACTGGAACCTTCTAACGACTTCAACCTGAAATAAGAATAATCAACGGGGTGACTTCAAGAACTCAGCGGATACCGGATAGATATGCATAATAAGATATAACTAACAGTAATAATTATACGGTACAGTTTCCTAAACAATAAAAGGAAATGCAAACTGGAAAGAGCTGAAGAAAACTGTACTCACCATGACCTCCTATTTGAATATAAAGGGTCGTCAGACCAGATACAAAATGTCACCTGTATGCATGTCAAACATATGCAACCCAAACAAATGCAGCATCCACAATGCAACAAACACAAACAATAAATGCAATCTATGCATATGGTGCAAAAATGACATGTGTCACCCCTGACGCTAGTCAGCCATCTCACACGCGATGGTGAGATCGAGTGGGTAGGGCTATGACAACTGTGCACTCTGCCATCATTGCTACTGAGTGATCGAGTGGACATGATACTGTCCGAGTACACCTATTCTCCTACCCCAAACATAGTGGGGGAGCCTAAGTTCTCATCTCCCTGTATCATAGGGGAGGGATCCCTGCCCGCTACACGCTGCAGTTATCGCTACTCAAGAGCGGACCAACGGAGCCCGGACAGAGCAAACTGCACACACCTGCCTGATGTACCACTAACTCATGAGTAGTTGGGTGTGCAGATCATGTAACTGGCGATGCGCTCAACAATAATGGAGCCGACTATCGCTAGCATGCAATCATGCAAGATGGTGCATGACACTAAACATGTGGATCTAGATAGTATATACCTCCATATAACAGGTACCCAAAAAAGAAATAAAACCATGCAATGATCTAGGAATCATAACCCTAAGTACAAGATCAGATATGACAAATAACAAGTCTACTACAAAGTAGGTCAATGTATGTCACTATTTCTACGAGCAAGAGTACACATGGCAGCAATCATGAGAATATAAGTAGCAATGGATAACAGATAGGAATATAGGTAGACAACAAGAGCAAGATAGTGACATATTAAGCAGACACAAACATAATCATTACTACTAGCAATAAACTACTATGCATATCTAAAAATGACTATATCAAGGAGATAAGTCAGAGGTACCCGTCTCAAATAGAAGACCGAATCAAACCAAATCCGACGTCGAGACGCTCGTCTCAAATCAGAATCCTGCATTAATCTATATATATATATATATTATTTAGCTAATTTCATATGAATTTAAATAGCTAAATAAAATCCTCAAAACTAATTTAGGGAAAACCCTAATCGACATAAACCTCAATTTACCTAAATTAAATCCAACGGTTAATTAGGGTTAGTTACCTTAACCCTAATTATTCCATTAAATTAAAATCTAAACCTAATTAATCTAGTATAATTCATTCCTAACATATCTACTAAATAACCTAACCACACATGAGCAACTAACCATATTCATATCAATCCATGTTCTACAGTAAGATCAAAAGCCCTACACCTTACCTTAATTCAGAACTGCAGCTGCTCAGTGAAGAAAAAGAATGCTATCATAAGGTTGCTGCCGAAAACAAAGTTGGAGCTGCTACTGAAACCAGAAACAGTTAGCACATACAATCCTATCTGAAATTGAATCAAGATTTCCACCATCAAAGACTAACATATCTTACCCTAAGCTTGTGCAGGCAGATTTCTCTCTAACGGAAACTTCAATGTTGCTGTGGTGGGGTGCTACGGCAAAGGACATCAACCACACTAGGGCACCAACACAAAGGGAATTGGAAGGAAAAGCAGGATCAGTGGTGACACCTGGTTGGGATCGTGGCTTGCTCCAGAGAAGAGGGGATCGGCTAAATGCTAGGGCAAAAAGGAATTCGCTCGTGAGATGGGCTGGTGACGATCCCTGACGATCCCTCACAGCAGATGGCTGGATCAGGGCAAGAGAACTGGAGAGGTGGCGCTCGGGTGGAAAATAAATATGAGAGTTTTAAAATAAATAAATTAGGATTTTATCCTAGAACTTTTTTTAATTGAAATGGAAAATACGATTAAACGAGGTCTAAATCATAAGTTTAGTTCGATCCTAATTTGATTAAATCGAGACCAAATTAAACCTACTCAAACTAGATGATTAGCCTATCCAAATAACTCAACCACGCCCCAATTCCACTCTGATTGAGTTCTCTAAAACCTATTAATTAGTTTGGTCAACCTAAATAACTTGCCTAAATAACTAATAAAATTTGAAATTAAATAGCAATGAAAATTTTAGTTGAAAGAAAAACACAATGTAATAATAGTTCTTATTGTTTTAAAATGATAAACACTTAATTTCAATATTTTTAATTAGCTCATAGTGGAATCACATTTTCATGTATCTTTTTGGGTGTTGTCAATCATATATTATGCTAAATGAAAAAAATAAAAATTATGCTATCTTACCAATACGTGGATTAGGCACTACAAACAATAAATGTAAATTGTATAAATTGTGTTTTGGGACGGTCTTTTATGTTTTGAAACTATTTATGTTGAAGAGCATAATTTCAAATTTTGAGCCGTTCCAGTCTACACAGGTGGAATTTATCATTCTGCATTGACATCACTGGTAAAGGGTGGAGCCTCTCATGGCAGCCTCGTTGAGGCCTCGCCTCGGTGTAAGGTCTTGTGCGAGGTTTGCAGCAGAGGCCTCGTGGAAGCCGCCTCGCGGAAGCCGCCTCACGCAGCCTCTACGTGAGACCTCGAGCTTGGCGAGGCCTCCATGCGACCTTCGCATGAGACCTCGCGTCTAGGTGAGGCCTTCGTGCCGCCTCGCTGCATCACACGAGGCCACTAGCAGATTAATTTTTGTCGGCATTTTTTCCCCTTTCTTATTTCAATTTATTTTTAACTATTAAAATTTTTTAATTATTAATTCTTTTCTTTTCTTTTTATTATTAAATTCAATGATTGAAATTTCCTTCTTTATGAATTTCGTCCTCTCCATCCGTCCACAAAGATAAATATAGAAATTAAGAGCAGACAAAAAATACTTTTTTTAAATATAGAAAAACATTAAATATAATATATATTTTAAATACTACAATTAATTTAAATTTAATTTAAAGCAAATTAAATTAAATTTAATTTAAACCTATTTAATCCTAATTATCATATCTACTTGGGTGGATTCCAATTAACCCTAAATTGACTTTTACTCAATTTTAATTTTTCAAATATTAACATAATTAATTATTTATTTTTAAAAATTATTTAAGATATAAAATTTTAAATAAGATAAAATTTGGTATTTATTTATTTTTTATATGTTGTAACTTTTATAATGTCAATAGAGATCGAGGATTAAAGTCACCCTTCAAGAATTATAATATATATAAAGAAATGTTATGCTACGCACCGCACGCTGCGCATTTGTGCATGACTGTGCGGTGCACAACATTTTTTTTTAAATTTTTGTTTATTTTTTTAAGCTCCCAGTAATACTATAAAACAAAAGAGAAAAAATAAATTAATATTAATATTTGTATCTTTTTAAATGAAAACAACAATTAGACTAATAGTCAACCATGTTTAATAGAATGATGGACAATATATTTTTCGGCGGAACCCGCCTTTTGCAGCATGGACAATATATTTTTAACTAATTTTCAAAAGAAAAAAAAAGAGACAGAATCATGTTGCTGTTTTTTTCTGTTTTGATCTCATTTTGCAAAAGTAATATTTTTGTTAATACAAGTATTAATTTTGATGAATTCAAATTTGGCACACGTCTAATTTTGAATGTAGAATAACATCTTATGCATGACAATGCATTTTCTTTAGTAAGATGGTGAGTTTCAATTCCCTACAAAGGAAACAAATAGAATCAATTATCCACTTTCATCTGAATAAAGAAAGCAAGTAAAATAATATTTTTAAAAAAATTATATTGGTTATTGAAATCTAAAGATAATATGAGATATAATGTGCACACTTGACGTTGATAAAAGTAAATAAGTACCGAAATTGTATCAATACTATGATATGGAACCAAAATTGTATTTTTCTGATCAAAGATCGAAACTTTAGCACGGTTTGAGATTTTAACTATACATATAAAATATTTTATTCAATAACAGAAGCAGAGATGCCACCTCCCCTTTGTTGAAGATTTTCTGCTTCTGTACCTACTTTTTCACTATTGATGTGTGGATCTTCATTAGGTATGTCTTATCTTCTCTTTCTAGATTTAGTCAATTCCACTTATGCCGGTTGACAAGACAAACTCATTGGGTATATCGTCATGGGCTATTTTGTGTTGGCACATGTGGCACAACTGCAAGAAAGTCCGTGCTGGTACAATATTGGTTTCATCCAGAGGTCTCAACACTTTAAACCATGTAATTGTTGCATGCTACATTCAATTGTTTGGAAATTTCAATGTGTTGTGATATAAGAAAACAAACTGTTCTCATCAAAGAATGAGGATTGTACCGACTTAATTACTTAGTATATGCTGGATAGACCAAGATATCAGTAATTAGAAACTTAGGATTTAGTCCTGTACATTGCCATTCTAGTAAAATTCTTTCACCAGCTTGTTATTCAGGTTTCAGTACTTAGTAGGCACATGGAAATCTGCCTATAATTTCTTTCACTGTTTTCTGACATAAAAGTGCGAACAATTTAATTCCATCTATCTATTGGATGACTAGGCTATTTAGTTGTTTCATATTGGTGTGCTGTTTCCTCAATTTTTGAGTCCTTAACAGGTGTGTTTGTTTTTTTTAAAATATTTCTAGTGCTGATGGGATGCTATTTGGTGCATTGGATAAATGCCCACTCTGCTCTGGTTCTTTGCGTTACTCTGGAGGCCGGTATCATTGTCATGGTTATTTGTCAGCATGGAGCAAGTGTTCATACTCAACAAACGAACCAGTACGCCTTATGGAAAAATGGAAAATTCCTAAAGAAACGACTAACAAGTATCTTATAAAAGTATGCATATTTGTTGCATGAAAAATCATCAGCTGTCATCAATGCTGACTCAACTTTGTTCTACCTCTGAAGTGGTACAGGTCTCAAAAGACCAAGAAACCCGAAAGACTTCTTCCTCCCTCCACTAGTAAGTCTGTCATTGGGCATACATCTGATTCATCTCAGCCATCCAATGATGACAAGTTGGAGAAATTAAAAGTTGCTATTGCTGGGAAATCCAGTGCAGATTTCGTAAGCTATTATTTTGTTTTATTAGTATGTCCACTTGTTGATTTCTTCTCTTGGCAAATATATACTTTTTAATGGACATTAGAGGTTGTATTTAGGTGGTCTTGTTGCCCAAGTGAACTTTGTTAACTGTTTATCACATAATGATTTTGCACTTGTTAAAGTAATTTGTATTTTTACATGTAGGAAGAACTGAAACCAAAACTTGAGGCAGCTGGAGTAAAATTTCATATGAAAATCATGAAAGGTTATTTTCCCAAGTTTTATTAAAACTATCTGCATGCCACTCTTGTTATCGAATGTGTTCATACTTTGAACGATCAGTGACTTTTTTTCATCAATGTAGATACTAGCTGTTTGATATGGAGTGGTGAGGTGAACAATGATGATCCTCAAATAAAAAAAGCAAGGTTATCCTAGACTGTATCTCTCACTTTTTCTGTCTCTCTCTACTCTTAATCATTATGGGTCTATCCAATCAAAGGTTTGACAAGGCTTTATCCTACTTTACAGGAGGATGAAATTGCCCATTGTTAGGGAAGATTACCTTCATGGATGCATTAGAAAGCAGAAGAAGCTTCCTTTTGACTCGTACAAGATTGGGGTTGCTTCAGAAACCTCAAGAAGCGGTGTTGTCACTGTAAAAGTGAAAGGAAGAAGTGCTGTGCATGAGGCTTCTAATTTGCAGGAAACTGGTCATATTTTAGAAGTTGGACAAAGCATCTATAACACTACTTTAAATATGTCTGATCTTTCTACTGGTATAAACAGGTAGTTTCATTTGTTTTTTAAAAAACATGTTAATTAGTGTTATCCTGCTTAGCTTCTATTTTTTTCTCCAAACAAGGATCTTTCTGTCATGATTGGTATGATAAGTTGAATGTGTATCATCATTTTATGGTGATCTCTGCTATTAAATTCCTTTCCTTAATTACCCTCTCCTACTTGTTTCTTTATTTCCTTCCAATTTAGATCCATCATAGAAATTGTTATTATTATTTTTCTTTGACTTGTAAATTAACTCTTACTGTATTTTTTATTTTTATTTTTTGTTTGTGAAGTTACTACATCCTTCAGATAATCCAACAAGATAATGGTTCAGACTGCTGTGTTTTCCGGAAGTGGGGACGAGTTGGCAATGATAAAATTGGAGGAATGAAATTCGAATGGATGTCAAAATCAGATGCAATTCAGCAATTTAAACATGTTTTTCTTGAGAAGACAGGGAATCCGTGGGAAGCATGGGAACAGAAGATTAACTTCCAGAAGCAACCTGGAAGATTTTACCCACTAGATATTGTATGTATTTAGTGGATGATGACTTGTTTGTCAATTCCTTTATGAAGCTAGTCCTGTATTTGCCTGTTTAGTGGGCTTATAAGCTTTTTCATTTTTAGGATTATGGTGTCAAACAAGCTCCAAAAAAGAATCCATCTAACCTGAAAAGCCAGCTTGAACCTCGGTTGTTCGAATTAATGAAAATGCTTTTTAATGTTGAAACCTATAGGTAAGTGCTGTTCATTCAGATTGCCCATATTATGGGTTGAGTGCCTATAATTTTTCTCCATAAACCTTTTAGGTCTGCAATGTTAGAATTTGAGATCAATTTGTCTGAAATGCCACTCGGAAAGCTAAGCAAGGAGAATATTCAAAAAGGTGAGCCTTTTTGCTAGTGTACCATAACAGTGTAACCAATATTGTTGTACGAAAATGCTGATAACATTTCTAGTCTGCTAAGTTCCCTTTTGCCTTTCAGGATTTGCAGCATTAACAGAGATACAGAACTTGATTTGCAACACTACATATGCTCCAGCTGTTAAAGAAAGCTTGATTGTTGATGCTAGCAATCGATTTTTTACCTTTATCCCCTCCGTCCATCCTCATCTGATACAACATGAAGATGACATCAAGGCAAAGGTGGGGTTTTAAGCATATAAATGCTACTATCATTTCTTCATACTTTATCATAACTGCATTTGAGTATGTTTTTTTTTTTTGACGTGCATATATATTTTCTGGTTGGCACTCATTACGGATTTTCTTTTCTTTATTTTTTTGGAGGTTTAGATTTTTGTCATTTTTGCTAATAATGTAAAGTTTATTCTGATCCAGGTTATGGGTTGGCTTGATGCTAATTTCTTTTGTAGGCCAGACCAGTACTGACTTGGTGTTGGTCCATGCTGACAGGCATCGATTGACATCAGTTGATTGACATCAGTTGACACTGATCATGCTAAACCTTGATTTGGGAAAACCCAAATCCTTCAGTCCCCAAAAGGAGAAATATACAAGTTTCAATTTATTGCAGATAGATTTCAATTGTATAATGGTATTGAGTATCTTGTTAGCCGGAGACTATTAAAAATTCATTAGTTGAACCCTTGCTAATACCAAAATCATCCATCTCCTAACATATGGGTGGTCGCATGTAAACTAGGAAATTAATCCTAAAAGTCTTAGATTTTTGAAAAGTTTAGTTTGGTAAGATCTCTTTAGGAGAAGTCTATTTTAATAAGTGTTTAAGGTGATAATTGTTTAGTTTGAGGGTGTTAAATAGATTTGGTAAGTATTTAAAAGAAATACTTTTGGTAAGAGTTTAATCTGGATTTATTTATTTCATAATGTACAATTTGTTTATTTCCTAGTTTCTTTTAGGTTCGGGTCTATAAAAGAGATCTAGTTCTTTAATGCTTGACATTTTCAATTTTTCCTCTTAATATTTGTGAGTTCTTTGTGTGAATAATTCTCTGACATGCCACATCAATTTCATCTCAAGTCTCTAAATGAGTTTCAGGTTTTATTTTGGTGCTGCATCAAGTTGGTATCATTTCAAATTCCTTTATGTTTGTTGAATCTGCTGATGGCCGTATCCTTATTTGCACCTACACTCACCTATTTCTCTACTTGCTAGAAACCATGCGAGGTCACTGACAAGTGATGAAACTTGCTATAGTGTTAATTGACCCCCCCCAACAAACCCCCCTTGCTCATAGCCTACTAATTTCAACTTGGTCTACTATCTGCTTGAAGAGCGCTTTCTGCCTCATCTCAATGTTGTGGTCGACCAAGAAAGGACTCACTCATCCATTCCGCAGCTAAATCTCCTACCCAATTGTCATGCCAATCATATCCTCTTTGTCACCACCTGTCTTGCAACTTCTAGCCATTGTGAATCACACTTGAAACGATCCTCACTTAGCCCTTTGTTTCTCCTATGTAGATCCCTTTTTGTCTCTATCAATTAGTGTTGTAAAAGGCGGTAAGGGGTGGTGAGGCAGTAAGTGATCGCCTATCGTCTAGACAGTGCTTAGGCGGTTGAATTTTTTTTAGAGTTCCTACAATACAAAAATCTTTCTACATGGCCATTTTTTATGATGTTTATGCATAAATAAGTTCCTACAATATAATACAATTTATATAAGGTATAAATAAATATATAAATGCAACTAACAAGATAATTAATAAAAATTTATCACTATATTAATAATAAAAAAGTAATATCATTACTTATACCAAAAGTTTAAGATTAAAATTTAAAATTTCAATCCAACATGGTAACAAGTCAACAAGGACTAGACTAAACATAACTAATCTTCTAAATCATCTACACATACACCATCAACTATATCCATAATCCTCTCATCATCAGACTTAAAAGTCAACATCTTCTTCATTCTCCTCCTCCGATGTATCTAAATCCGCATCAAGTTCTCTAATGGGGATGTTCCTTGCGCTCCTCCTTGGTTGTAGCATTTCATCTGCTCCCAAGGCCTCCACTACCATTCTCTAAGTCCCAAACCTGCTGACCCCATCTTCATCACCACCATCAACAAGCCAACCTTGAGCTTCACTAGCTTGAGAGGATAGAAACAAATCTCCACCCATTTCTTTTTTGCTCTTCATGAGATTTGCGTTGAATTTGATATATACAAGATCATTTAATCTTGATGTCTCGAGCCTATTCCTCTTCTTAGTATGCATCTAAACAATTAGAAAATTATTAAAATTAAAGAATAGATAACAGAATTTATGAATTGCTACTTACCTCTTCAAATTGACTCCAATTTCTTTCACACCCGGATGAACTATTTGTCAAAGAGAGAAATCACATTGCTATTTTTTTTGTAAGTTTGGAGTGTCACTACCATAATTGGACCACCATCCAACTTAAAAAAGTAAAGAAGCAAAAAAATAATAAATTCAAAAATAAGTAAAAGAGACATGCATGTTAGTGAATAGAAATAAAAGAAGAGATTTACCTGGATCAAAGTCATGGTACACATTCACTTTCTCATATGCCGTGACTGCCATTTTTCTTCCAAAGTTTTTGGATTTACTCTTATACTTCAACAATTCATCATTAAAAATGGTAGATTGTATGCTCTCGTTGGACACAATTCATGAACTTATTCACATTTTATATTCTTGGATCTTTGAAGTAAAATATTGGATTCAACAAGTAAGCGACATAATATAAAGGATTATCAAGTCTACCCTTAAACTTCTTATCATTAATCTTCAAAATAGGGATGTCATTTTATTCTTTTTTGAAAGTCTTTCTAATATCTTTCTTAGCTTGTTTAAGTGCATCCAAGGGCTTTTTGCCACTATCAGTAAGGCATAAAACTTTCACTAAAGGAGTAAAAACATTCAAAGCCAAAGAAACACCATTTCAAAAAGGGGTACTTGTTACCGTCGTCTCCACCGCTTTCCCCTTCACACTAAATTTTGTGTTACTCCACTCCTCAGATATAAACATAAGTCTCAATTGATCTTTCATGCTTTTGAGACTTTCCAATGTCAAAAATGAAGTAACAAATCTAGTCACCCCGGCCTCACAATATCTCTCTTTTTGGTATATTTTCTCATAACAGCCAAAGTTCTATGATATGCATAGATGAATATTGTGAACCTTTGCTTTTTCAAGTATTCCGCTAAACTTCAGTAGCTTTTCAATTGCTTCAAGTATGAGGTTGATTGTATAAGTCACACAAGATGTCAAAAAAAAATTTGAGGTCGTGTAACCTTCTATAACTTCGCAACTGTCATATTGTTTATTGCATTGCCCGTTACTACTTGAACCACATGTTGAGAATTTCATTGATGTATTTTAACACAAACTCAAAGATGCAAGTCCCAGTTGTAAGGATCTAGAGCGTTAAACATGCAGAAAGCGCAACAGAAAAACTAACTAGATCCTTTTCAGAAGATCCATGCGAAGGAAAACCATATACTAAGTTTGTTAAAGGGCATTATACTTTTGTTGCGTGAACACGAACTCCGGACGACAACTTTATCCTCGGTGTATCTCAGCATGATCAAGTGGTCACGCTTCTATGGTATCCACATGAATCATCCGTCGTACGAACACGACTTCGGAGAAGAACCACCTTCTTGCGGTAGCAAGCAAGAGTGGTTCGGCCAAGCATGAAGGAGGAAGGAGAAGCTCAAGAGTCACATTTTTCATCTCATGAAAAATTTAATCAAACAAAAACTATTTATATTCATCCAATGAATATCAAGGGATTTGCTCTTTGTCTTCCTCTTAATGGGTTAGATTATTATATTGGATTAACCATTAATCTAATAAGTTATTAACCGAATTAGTCTAATCATCTCATAATTGATTCTTAGGGCTAATGCTAACAATCTCTCACTAGCACTAGTGCCAATCATTACAAAGATGACCCTAACACTTTGGATTAACCCATTATACTTAAGATCCTTAGTATTTTAGTCAAACTAAAATATACATCTCCAAACGAACATGTTCTTTGTGTGTGACCCAATAGATTCCCGTAACGTTGGCAATGTATCTAAAACCACTTTAGATACATAAACAATGAGTGACATCTAGCAAGGCATCATTGCTACCTAAGTGACGAGAATGTCGAGATCCGACATAATCTTTCCGTGTCTATTATCTTGTATGACTCAATCATTCTATCGTTGATATCTAGATTGATCAATGAAACATAGATCGTGTCATCCTCTTATCAATCTGTGTTTCTTGATCTCTAAGTAGACACATTCAAATAAATAAGCTCAGTATCTCATATTGACTCATTTGAGCATGACCATATATTCTTATGTTTACTAATTAAGGGGCCTACAAATATCGCTTCCGTTATATAGAAGGAATATATTTCATCTACAGCACTCACATCCTTTCGCATAACTTATTACATACCTAGTAATTGACTATATAGTCTATCTTGTTACAGATGCCGTTTGCTGATACCAAAGTACATAGCTCCTTATGTAGGGAACCGTAGTGACTTTAGGTCTAAGAAGTATTCATACCAATAGTCACTATAAGAATGTTTGTGATACTCATATAACGATCCATGAAACATCTCATGGCGGGTCAATTCAGTACATATTCTCTAATATATACCAATGTGTCAACGTGATATCTCATATCTATGACTTGTGAGATTAAGTCATCAATTGTCTTACATGCTAATCTCAATGCATTAATATTGTCCTTGCATATTAATGCTTGACCAACAATAGTTACGAGTAATGTCTATGTATATCTACAGACTTTCACTATCAATTCAACCAATTGATATGCTGTATACTAGAACCTACTACCCTAGGACATTATTATACTTCTTCATCTGCCACATATTTGAAGTAAAGATAATAACCATAACCTTTGTCCTTTTTATTAATGAAATATAATACAAAATCTCCTAAGTCATTCAACTCTTGATTGACTTTTAGGACTTGCACTAACAATCTCCTTATGTAATACCCATTGACCTAGTGTGACCATCATGCTTTCTCTGTGCCAAAGCTTTGGTCAAAGGATCCGCAATGTTAGCATTAGTCGGTACTCTGCATATCGTCTTATCTCATCTATCGATGATCTCTCAAATGAGATGGAACTATCGTAATATCTAATACCTAGCACCACCATTTAAGTAAAATACATACCCTAACTACGATCTGGAATCATCCTTGTCAGTTTGGAAACTAGCATCGGTGTAACCCTTTGCAGTAAGCTTTTCATTGTCTCCAAAGATCAAGAAATAATCTTGAGCTTTTATCAAGTACTTAAGAATATTCTTGACTGCTATCTAGTGACTTTCATTTGGATCTGATTGGTATCTGCTCGTTATGCTTAACGCATACGAAATATCAGGATGAGTACATGATATATCCTATAGCAGACGCATAAGGAATGTGATCCATGCGGTTCCTCTTTTCCTTAAAAGAGGGGTATTGTGTCTTTAAAAGACTCACACCATGTGACATCGACAAAAGCCCTTACTTGGAATTTTGCATGGCAAAACGATTAAGTACTTTGTCAATATATGTACTTTGACTTAGATCAAGCAATCTCTTAGATCTATCTCTATAGATTTTGATGCCTAAAATGTAGGCTGCTTCACTTAAGTCTTTCATTAAAAAACAATTCCCAAGCCATGTCTTACTGCAGTGTAGGGATATCATCTCTAACGAGAAGTATGTCATCTACATATAAAATGAGAAAGATGAATATGCTCCTACTAACCCTCTTGTAGACACAAGGTGACACAAGGTTCATTTTCATTCTTGATGAAACCAAACACTTTGATTGCATCATCGAATCGAAGATTCCAGCTACTAGAAGCTTGTTTTAATCCATAAATGGATCTATGCAATTTACATACCTTTTCAACATGCTTTGGATTTACAAAATCCTCAGGTTGTGTCATGTACTCATCCTCGAGTAGATTTTCATTAAGAAATGCAATTTTGATATCCATTTGCCAGATCTCATAATCATAGTAAGCTGCAGTAGCAAGCATGATCTGAATAGACTTGAGCATTGCAATTGGTGAAAATGTTTCATCATAGTCTATACCATAAATCTGCTTGAATCATTTAGCCACTAATCTACCTTTATAGGTATGCATAAGAACATCCATGTCAACCTTCACTTTGAAGACCCACTTTGGTTTGATTCCTTCAGGCGGATCAACTAAAATTCATACTTGATTAGTGTACATGGATTCTATTTTAGATCTCATAGCTTCTAGCCATTTCTCAGAATCTGGTCCTGTATAGCTTCCTGATAAAATGTAGGCTCATTGAGACCAATAAACTCTATATCATCGTGGTTAGACAAAAAAGAATATCTGGTCGACGACGAGGTTGACGATGGGTCTTATTGGATCTGCATAGAGGTTTTTCTACTTGAATAGGTTGTTGCTCCACAACTTTTTACAGTGTAATAAAATCATGATCCACAATATCTCGTGGTACCTGTTCAATTTTCATCAAGACTTCGGTGCTAGTTTGTATATCTTGAATTTCTTCAAGATCGACTTTACTTCCACAAGTTTTTCTAGAAATAAATTCCTGTTCTAGAAATACACCATTTCTTGCAACAAACACTTGCCTTGTGTGGAATTATAAAAATAATATCCCTTTGTTTCTTGGGATATCCTATAAAATAACACTTATCCGATTTGGGTAAGCCTCACAACCTCAAATCTTCATGAAAGATATCTTGGGACTCTTCCCAGTCCATATCGTATATGATGTCTTTATGACAGCCTTGGATGGAACACGGTTAAGTGTGAAAACAGCCGTTTTTAGAGCATGTCCCAAAAGGAAGTAGGAAGATTTGTTTGACTCATCATTAATCGTACCATATAATAAAGTATGATTTCTCCTTTCTGATACACCATTCTATTGTGGTGTTCCAGGTGGAGTAAGTTGTGATATGATCCCACACTCAACAAGATGGTCATAAAACTCTTGGCTAAGATATTCTCTACCTCAATCTGATCGAAACATCTTAATACGCTTACCAAGTTGGTTTTGTACTTCATTCTTGAATTCTTTGAACTTTTTTAAAGGATTCTGACTTATATTTCATTAGATACACAGTCGTATCTACTAACATCAGTGAAAGTAATGAAATACTGATAGGTTTTTCTAGTTGCTATTTTGAAATGACCACAAACATCAGTATGTATGACTCCTAACAAATCATTAGCTATTTCGTTGTGTCCACTAAATGGAGTCTTAGTCATCTTGCCTTGAAGATAAGATTTGCATGCCTCATATAATTCAAAATCAAATGAGTCCAAAAGTCCATTCTTATGTAGTTGGGATATACGACTCTTATTTATGTGACCTAAGTGACAATGCCAGAGATATGTTTGGTTTAAATTATTAGATTTGAACCGTTTTGTATTTATGTTATGGATTGAGTTTTCAAAGTCTAGAACATAGAGTTCATTCAGAAGATGTACACTATAATAGAACATTTTATTTAAATAAACGGAACAACATTTATCCTTTATTATCATTGAGAATCATTTCTTGTCTAAACAAGAAACAGAGAGAAATAATGTTCTTAGTTAAGGCAGACACATAACAACACTCTTCTAGTTCTAAAATAAGTCTAGTGGGCAAAGATAAGAAATATGTTCCTACAGCTATAGTCAAGGTTCTAAATCTCGACCCGTGCCGAAGTTTCGGTCTCAGACCGGAACGATACGGTTTCGGTATCGTATCGTGCCGTGCCGATATGATTTCGGTATATATATATAGTAATTATTAGATAAATATGTTTATTGTGTATAATTCAAAAATAAATTGTATATTGATTTTGTATAAATTCTCAACATGATATTGTTAAAAAAAATAATTAGGGGGAATATTATTAAAATAAAAAAATTTCTATGTAAAAAATAATATCATAATATAATTTAGAACTCTCAATTATTTAAATAATATATATTTAAAAAATAATTTAAATAATTATGTAAAACAGTAAAAAAGTACAAAATATTTTTTTTAATTATCAGAATATAAATATGATTTTTTAGATTTTTTATAGAATTTTTAAATAAAATTTAAATCAATAAAACTAATTTTCAAAATATTAATTAATATTTTTTAATTTTATTAAATAATTTAATCTGAGTTTAGAAAAGAAATATCACAAAATTTTTAATTACTTGAAATGCTGGATTTTTTTTTCTCACGAGCGTTGTGAAGAAAGAAACGCGACTTGCGGACGCGAGGCATCGGGTGGCGCGGGAGGCGCGGGCGAGGCGTGGGGCGGTGTCGAAGGCGGCGGGCGAGGCGTCCACCGGCGTCAGAGGCGTTCGACGACGCTTCCGGTGGCGCCGGAAGCGTCCCGCGACTCCTCCAACCTCGCTTGTGATCCTCCAAATCTTCTACAGTTCTGCGAAGAGGATTGGAGGTCCTGCGATTCATCCGGAGGCACCGGAGGCGTCGCACGATGCCTCCGGTGAGCCTCCCTCGCCTCCGGTGAGCCTCGCTCGTGTCCTCCAGCGATTCTTGGCTGGTGACGCAAGCGACACGATTCCTCCTGTCGCCGCTGTGACGAACGTAGTGATGCACGAAACAAATTGGCTCACGGTGCCGGTTTTGTGCGTCAAGCGGAACGACAAATTTTGTCCGTGCCACCCGGCACAGAACGAAATTTTGTTCCCTGGCTATAGTAGCAATTATTGTGCCATTGCCTACTCGTAGGTCCACTTCGCCCTTTGTCAATGATCTACTATTTCTCAACCCCTGCATATAGTACAAATGCGAGATGCACACTCGGTATCTAATATCCATGAAGAAGGAATAGATAGATTGATTTCTATAACATATATATCTGAGACAGAAGTCTAACTTCTCTTCCTTTCACTTCCCCTAGGTACAACTCGCAGTTCTTCTTCCAGTGTCCGGCTTCACCACAGTGAAAGTAAGTTCCTTCCTTAGCAACCCCACTTTTGGGTTTCAATGCATGACTCTTGTCCTTGCTTTTGGCTTGGGTCTTACCCTTATCTTTGGGTTTCCATTTGCCTTTTCCCTTTGACACCATCAAAATGGTACTAGGCTTTGCCTTTTAAGGTTGAGTTCAACTGTTCTCAACATGCTCAACATCTTAGGCAACAATTTGTAAATTTCATTCATGTTATAATTCATGATAAATTGATTGCAACTCTCAGACAATGACTTCAGAATAAGGTCAGTGGCCAATTTGGCCCAGTGAAAATCTCAATTTTTGTAGGTTCTCCACATACCCAATCATTTTGAGCACCTAAAGCCTTACAGGACTTCTTTCTTGCATCTTGCATTGATATAGTGCCTTATAGATCTCAAATCTTTTATACCTTGCCTGCCTTGGATATAGTTGTCTAAGATATTCAACCATAAGCATCCATGTTCTTATGTTGCTTCTGAAGCTCAGAATTCATGGTGACAAACATAAGACATGATACATCTAATGCATCATCTTGATGCTTCTTATAAGCATCCTTATCAGCTCCAGTGGCAGTAGTGGGGTGTTTCAGGAATGAGGTGCTCTAGGACATACAGTTTTCTTTCTTGTTTGAGAATTATTCTCAAGTTTCTGTATTTGTCTAGGAAATTAGCTCTATTGAGCTTGTCCTTATCAAGGACAGATCGCAGAGAAAGAGTATTTGATGTACTAGACGACATGGTGATCTATAACAATAAAATGCAAAAATAAGTATCATATTAAGATCATTTAATTTGGCCTTTAATTAAATGATTCTCCCATTGAATTGTAAAACTTAGTAGGAGCAAGTCATGGATGTGGTTTTACCCACACTACTAGTTTCAACCCCCAAAACAATGACATTCAAGTGGGGCAAGATCCATATTATACCTCATCTTGAGTTAGCTTTGGCTAATCGCCCAAGACTTATATAAGTTAGGTAGGTAATGTGTACCAATTGGACAAGATCGATATTATACCTCATCTTGAGTTAGCTTTGGCTAATCGCTCAAGACTTGTATATTTTAGGTAGGCAACTTTTGCCAATTACATCATATGTAACTCTTGTATAGTTAGGTGAACAAGACTATTTGTTTGTTTTCCCATCTTATAAAATCCATATTATAACTCATCATGAGTTAGTTTTGGCTAATCACCCAAGACTAGTATAATTGAATTATATTGTATGGGATATGCCTCTAAATTCTCAATCCAATTAAGGTATCTTAGTTATGTCGCATCTAAAGTTCAATAGCCGAGCATCACAATTGTCCTGTCGCATTCTACCAAGATAAAATGAGTCATTTTGCTTTGGCAAACCTGACTACAAATGATCAAGGTAGTAGTGAGTGCCAAACTTTGGTAGGTATATTAAAAGAACCTAATTACAATTAAACTACACATGTATCGCATACAATTATGGCATATCATGACATACATCAACATATATGCTAAATAATGCGTGACATGGTTATGGCCCTGTCAACTACGATCTTCTCAAAGCCAATGAGAAGATCGAAAGGTCAACCTAGGTCAAAGCATCTTCTGTAAGTACTTCCTTGGTCGTCGTGTGTTGTTGTCCTTCTTTCTTTTTTTACTATCGTTCAGCAGACTAGTTCTTTTCTAATTTGTACATTATAAAATCTAAAGAAACCTTAAGTTACATTTGAGGGTAGTCTAAATTTACAACAAAAATACAAAAGAAGAGAGGTATGACACGCAGACCATATTATGAATTACAACATATATATCCAATCATATCCGGGTTAACATTCACAATATCTTTATGATATAAAATCTACTATGATTTCAACAAATAATTATGAGCCGCAATGCCACGACGGTCCCTGTTGCCCACAAAAATTGAGACCTTGCTGTTCACAATAGTTTGGCCGAAACCTTGTTGTTCACAACAGTTTTTGGTCGAGACTTTGATTTTTTTACAAACAAAATCGACTATTGCACGCATTCATAACATGTATGAAGATGCTATATCCTTTAGTTTGTTCAACACAAACTATTTCATTCCCAATAAAAACAAAGACTCATAATCATGCAAATCATAGTAAATATCTCATGCAATATCTATATCACATATAAAAATCTAACTACAACTTAGTATACGTCTTCGTAAGTGACTCTGATACCACTGTAAGGATCTAGAGCGCTAAACACGCAAAAAGTATAGCGGAAAAATTAACTAGATCCTTTCCAAAAAATTCATGCGAAGGAAAAACCATATACTAAGTTTGTTAAAGGGAGTTATACTTTTGTTGCGTGAACACGAACTCCCGATAGCAACTTTATCCTCGGTGGATCTCAGCACGATCAAGTGGCCGCGCCTCTACGGTATCCACACAAATTTGTTCCGTCCGTCGCACGAACACGACTTCGGAGAAGAACCACCTTCTTGTGCTAGCAAGCAAGTGTGGTTTGGCCAAGCATGAAGGAGGAAGAATGAGAAGCTCAAGAGTCACATTTTTCATTTCATAAAAAATTCAATCAAGCAAAAACTATTTATATTCATCTAATGAATACCAAGGGTTTTTGTCTTTTTGTCTTTCTCTTAATGGGTTGGATTATTATATTAGATTAACCATTAACCCAATAAGTCATTAACCCAATAAGCCTAATCATTTCATAATTGGTTTTTAGGGCTAGTACTAACACCGGTATGTGTTTTCATGGATTGTTCAATAGAACCAAAGAATGAAGTACCTAGTTTGCAATTAACACAAATTCATAATGCTTCTCCTCTTGCGATCCGTCCATGCATCAACCATAACTGAACATCTATTTTTTTATCTATTCTCTTTCTTGCTTTTTTAAAGATAATTTGGTTTAGTCAACTTCTTGTTTCAAAAGTAGCTCTCTTAGAAGATATTGACTTGGAGGTTTGTAGCCCGGACCAAATTATCCAACCGTCTCTACAAATTGTATAAAGCTTTGATTGCCAGTTGCATGAAAAGGAATCCCCACCTCATAAATCCATCTTGCAAGGTACTCATGTACATCAGTTGTGCTTTAATTAAGTTTATTTAAATTATTTCAATCATAGTTGGTTGATTAAAATTATTAATATAATGTATTTGATTAAACCCTAAGTTAAAAAAAAGAAAGAAAAAACCTAATTTTGATTTCTAACTTTCTGTTCCTTCGGAGGCTTATGCAACGGACGCTTCGCTGAACCCGTTGCATGGGCACGAATGCCTCGCTGGGTCCAGGCGACATCCGGATGTGTCATCGGGCCCGAATGTGTCGCGGGCCCTGACGTCTATGCTTGCATGAGCCTCCGAAGGAAGCAAAAAACTTTGAAATCGAAATTAGGTTTTTCAAAACCTTACCTAATGACGACATCAGCAGCGACGATAGTTTGAGGCGGATGGGGAAGGAGTTGAGTTTTTTGAGATCAAAGCAACAAAGGTTTTTTATTTTAACCTACGTGTTTTACCCTGCCTTAAAAGTCGTATATGACAAAAGCGGGGTAGGTGAGGTACGCTTCCTGCCTCAGCGCCGACTAGGTAGGCGTCTCCAGTGCCATTTAGAATACTACTATCGGTCCCGCAACTTCTTGCCATGGAAAGTTAGTTGTGAATCATACTTGAAACCATCTTTAGTTAGCCCTTTGTTTTCCCTACGTAGATCTATTGGGTGCACCACTATCTGGTGCAAAATCACCATCCTTGATCTCCTCTTGGCAGTCACACGCTCTAACAACATCTCCAAACTCGTTACCTACTCTCTTTCCCAATCACACAACTGTGGTTGGTTCTCTGCGAGACTGAGGTCTAGAACAAGAGAGGAAGTCTTTCTCATCTTGTGGCTTTAATAATAAATAAAAACATTTAGCATCAACCCAAAAATAAGTGATGAACCCTACCACCCATAGGGATTTGCTACGATATTTTGGATTCTACTTAAGGTAATCTAATCCAAGACAGATTACTGGAAGAAGAGTTTCAGAGCTAGTTCAAGACATTTTATAAGTATAATAGTGAAAAAGGAAAGGGAAAGACAAAGTCACCTTTCTATTCAATCAATTGACAAGACACGAGACATGGCAATTTCAACATCAAATAAGCTCAGTTTGTCTTTATGAATTCATTCTTGTGCTTATCTTGTCACATTTTATAACTATTGTAGAGATTAGCACATCATCCTTGCCCTATGATTAATCTATACATTTTCTTATGCATCAAAAAGGACTAAAAATAATGAGAATAAAGTCAAGTCTCAATTTTTCAAACAATAGGAGAAACAAAATAAAGTAATTTCTCGTGTGTTAGTTTGGACGACTAAGCAGGAAGATACTAAGACATTATGATCGAGACTAAAATGATGACATTGCTATTTGTTATTCATTGGAAATGACCCATGGACATAGAGCAATGATTTACTTTAATAGAGGGATTTAAAGGCCCAAAGAGCAACTCCAAAAATATGAGACAAACGACAAGGTAACCAAAATTTTAGTTTATTTGATTCCTAATGATATATTGTGCAGGTTAGGAAATTACAAAGATGCAAGTGAGTTATGGAGTAAGTTGGCTAAGCTCCATGAAGATTTAACCTCAACGCAAAGAGCGGAAATCCCAAGAGGGAGATTCATTGGATCAAGAGCTTGAGGATTCGGAGGTTGAGAGGTGTTCAACATTCGAGGATGAAATTGAAGAAGCATCTATCTCAAGGATTGATGGGGAAAGCTCATTGACTCCACCTCTAGAAAAGGTTAGATCCTACGTGGTAATCGATTGTGGTAAGACCAATCGATTGAGAGACATTTTTTAGCTCAAAAGAAACCTTAGAAAAAGGGTTTCGTGAAGAGTTTGCGACACCGATTCTTGGAGATTCTGAAATGAAGTGTTGCTGCATCTTCGAGTCAACAAGAGATCAAGCAAGCAAGGTGTTCATTGTATTTGCATTTACTTTCTTGTTTCTTGTTGTGTTCTTGTGAGAATGAGCTTGTATGCGACTTCTTCGCCTTCGGAAAGTTTTCGAGAAGGAGAGTGTTCATAGTGGAGCTGTGAACGAAGAGTGGATCCTTGGATTAGTCATCTTAAGGAGATGGATATCAAGTAAAATCCAAGTGTAGTGTATGTGGTGTCTAAGTTTGAATCAAAATTTCCGCTGTGTGTTCAAATAATGACGACGGGCTCAAGAGAAGTGATCGAAGCTATTCACCTCTAGCTCGCAAGTGTCCTAACGCATATGATGACAGATGATGTATGCAATTTGTATGTGTAGTTAAAAGAAAGTTGGATCATTTGAACCATTAAAAACTTAACCAATCTGGTAAAGATTCCAAGCTACCATGTAAAAATAGCTACTAGTAATTGTTAAATAGTTGTTTGTAAATGTTAAACACTTGATATATTAATTTATGCAATATTACACATATACAATCTATTTTACATTGTTGATGTATATTGATTATCATATGATTTATATATATTATTTTCTATGTGTTGAAATATGAGTTGGATATGCCAATAAATATACTTTATTTTCATATGTTAGGTATTTTTCTTATTATGAATGTTTTTAAATATTCTTTATGTTGACCACATATTCCTTCAAATTTTGGATATGCATTATGCAGTTGGTCTAACTATATATTGCCTATCATATGTTGTTTGGATCTGGAATTTTTTAAGGTACTCTCTTGGTTATTGTTTATAAGAATGCTAATGTTATTCTTAAACTATGCTACTCATACTCATATTGGCATAAATATTACAACAAGTGTTAAGAAATATAAATATTAATGCATATAATATGTAGTATATAATGTAAATAATAATATAATGGTATATAAATTTTGTAGATATAACGTATATAGTTTAATGTTTAGGGTGTATTTATAGGTTATTTTTATATGCTATAGTTTAAGGGAAATTTTAAAAAATTCTAAAAATTAAAGAGGTGAGGGTTTGAAATACTCCCAAATTTAACCTAATCAACTAATGCAATCCATTCCTTCTATACAAGCCTTCTCTCTTTCCTATCCCCTCGAAAGTGTGCCCTTGCCCTCTCTTGCTCACTCAACATGAGCAATTGTATCTTCTTGGTATTCCTTTCCCAACGATAAGAGCAAAATGCCTCCTTGTGTGATTGTTGAACTTTCCTTTCTCCTTATGGGTGATGTTGTTAAACTCCCTTACCTTCTCATGTGACATGGGCAACTTGTGAAGTCTTAGATGCGCTTCCTTGGTCTCTTTCTTCCTTTGCTCTCACAGGCAAATTCGGTGGTTCTAATTCTCGTTTAATACCCATACTCTTACGAAGTCAGTCAACACAAGAATAGGTGAATCTGTTGAATCCAAATAATAGAGTTCACAAAGCCATGCCTCTAGAATGGTAAACTTATTGTTCCAAAATTAGGGTTTGGTCTTTGGGACCATTGAGAATAATTGAATGGCTTAGCTTATATTGGATTTGGAGAGGATTGATGAAATATTTTTTCATTGTGTATAATAAATTTGTCTATGTATTTTAGTTCATTTTTCTCTTCAATAATGTTTCATGATGTTTGAAAAAGCAACCATGCAACTTGTACTAAATGATCCCAAAACAAATATTTAGGTGAAAATGCTTGAAGCTCTAAAAGACATTGAAATCGCTTCCCGACTGGTGGGTTTTGATAGAGATGATGATATGTCTCTTGATGAAAAATATGAGAAACTTCAGTGTGGTATTACTCCATTATCACATGATAGTGAAGACTATCAGCTGGTCAAGAAATATCTTCTTAATACCCATGCTCCAACTCACAAGGTGTGCGCGCTTTTTTTTAATTTTTTTTTATCAAAATGAACTTTTCTTTGTATGGACTTTTCACTGTTTTTGTTTGATATCTTTTCCTTGGTTGACAGGATTGGTCCCTTGAACTTGAAGAAGTTTTTGTACTTGAAAGAGAAGGAGAGTGTGATAAGTTTGCACCATTTAAAGATATGAAAAATAAGATGCTGCTGTGGCATGGTATGCTGTTTTTTTTTCAACTATCTAATTAATTCATGAGCAATGTTCTTGCCAGACAAGATATTACATTTAAAAATCTGGCTTTTGCCACTAACTCCAGCAAAGTTAGCTAATATTTGTGCAGTTGAGTTACAATCTCTCTTTACATAATGATAGTCAAAACAATCAATATAACAAATAGCTAAAGTTATAAGCAGTTACCAAATTAAATATAACTATTTGATAACTTTCTTCGATTTTTGATTCTTAATTTGTATCAGGCCATTTGGCAATGCTTAATTTATACATGTAAATAGCAATTGTCTTGAAATATAAATAGCTAGCAATAGGTATCTTAACATTTGAATCTTGCAATATAAATCAACCACCTGTATCTTTGTTGCTCGAAAGAAATGGTCCATTGTAAGATAGCTATAATTCATCATAATGAAAGGATGCCTGTAATTGGGAATATAATTAGAGATGATTAAAATTAACCATCTTTTCCACACATTCATAGGCTTTAGTAAAGGATAAAACTCTGCTCCGATTTCTTTAGGTGAAGAAGAAATACTTTAATCATCACGCATTCTATTTAACCATTGATGCCCAAAGGAGTCGACAAAGACAAGATAGTTTTAGATTATCTATTAATGTTGTTATCCTCTAACATTCACAAAACAGAAGCCCAAGTATTGAAAAAATTGAAACTTCACTGGTGAAGACCAATATGATAAAGCATATTGCATGTGACGAAGATAATGTTCTATAGAATCCCTCTCTGTGCCACATAATAACAAAGGCTATCATAATAGTGCAGAATATTGGAAATACATTCACTAGTAGGAAGTCTTTGTCTCAGCATTGTCCATAGGAAGAATTTTACCTTTTTCCTGCTGTTGGTAACTATCAAATCATTTCCCAACTCCTGCAAGCTTCAACATTTGAAGTAACACTATGTGGTCAATGCATGCATGGTCTTCTGTTAATATTTGTCAGAGTATCTTATATCTAGTTTTTACTCTACTTTTCATTAGTCTTGTGAGAAATTATGATCGACCTTTGCTTTCTTATGTTGTAGCATAAATTTTATCTTAACTATAACTGTATATGCTTATTTAATGACAGGTTCACGTTTGACAAACTTTGTGGGAATTCTTAGCCAAGGACTGAGAATTGCACCTCCAGAAGCTCCAACAACTGGCTACATGGTTCTCTTGTTTTTTCCCCTTATCTTTGTGTACATGTGGCGTGTGTGTTGGTTACGCCTATGCAGGTTTTTGTGCGTGCAACTATTCTAGTTTAGTATAGTTGGCCATGTTGGGTCTGCTTAAGTTTTACTATTTGAACAGTGAAAGAAAATTAAAAAGGGGCCTTTGACTTATATAATTGGAGTGAAAGGTGATATCACTCACCTCAAATGGCGAGTATACCCGGCCCCATGGTAAAATATATATAGGTAAATCACGTTTTTTTTTTTTGGGGGGGGCATTTTGTCCTAGCGTAGTGACTATTTACATGAAAGAAAGATGTCATGTCAGACACCCAACGAGGCATTTTACATCAGTTGGGAATATTGACCTAAAGACTTATTGGTGCAAACCCCATACCGGTATCAACTGCGCCAACCCATAGGGACCCCTTGACTTGTATAATTGGTTCCACATTGGCGAGTTTGCCTATGTAAGGGGAGGTTTGATTGAGCATAAACTATTTACCTATTCTCTATATGCAATTTGAACTTAGCTATGCCTCACTGCTGTCTATTAAATTGAGCATTTATATGGCTTGGGTGGTCTTTCTGATTGATGATTAGCAATAATATTTAGGGTAATGAATATGGATGGTTATTGTTTTATTGACTATTGGCTCTCTTTGAGATATAAATATGCTAGTATCAAGTTCTATTGTGTTTGCATTTACATTATGTTTGCCATCTTAGATTTGCAAGTACAACGACATTTATTTTGCGAGTATTTATTTTATGAGCACTGTGTAGTGATGCGTACTGCTATTTGTTGTAATAGTCTCTATGATTTTGGCAGTTTGGCAAAGGTATTTACTTTGCTGACCTAGTAAGTAAGAGTGCACAATATTGCTATGTGGACAAGAATGATCCTGTAGGTTTAATGCTTCTCAGTGAAGTTGCTTTGGGAGAGATCCACGAGCTCAAGAAGGCTACGGTGATTTCCACTCTTAATTCATAATATTTTCGTTACTGCATCAAAAAAAAAAAGTTACCATAGCGCATTAGGTTTTAGCCTCGACTGAATGATCTTTTTGATGATTTGAATTCCATTCCTGCTCTCACATGTATTATTTTTTCTTGTAGTATATGGATAAGCCACCAAAAGGGAAACATTCAACTAAAGGATTGGGAAAGACGGTGCCACTGCAGTCTGAGTTTGAGATGTGGAGGGATCAAGTAGTTGTGCCCTGTGGCAAGCCTGTTTCATCAACCATCCTAGCATCAGAGTTACTTTACAATGAGTACATCGTTTATAATATGGCTCAGGTTGGCTGCTGACACTTGTTTAGATCAGCGTATTGGTCGACCTCAGTTGTAGTCTATTCTGTATATCTTGTCAATTCATAGAAATAGCTTATCTGAATCAAGTATTATGACAGGTCAAGATGCAGTTTTTGTTGAAAGTTCGGTTTCATCACAAAAGGTGAGAAAGTTGGTCTGATGTCAAGAGACCTTACTTTTGGAGAACCCTGTGTGGTGTTCAAATTTTGGCCCTCGTATTTGGTGTTTCAACTTGTTACAAGCATCAAGATTTTGGCACAATTCGACAGTATTTGCTACTCAATGGACTTGGTTGTAAATAAGTTGCCTGTGTTGATACTACCACCTGTAAATATATGGTCACTTTTGTTGTAAAAATGGTCATTTACTAGTTTATTAGTATGCTCCTAGTTAACTTATCTTTTGTTCCAGCCTCTTCAATGATGATCTTTTAATTTCCTTTTTAAAATTTTGAACTTATTTGTTTCTCGAGTATGTGATTGCTGAGAGAAATTATATGCTGCTCACCTTTGGGCGTGCGCCCTCGTGGAAGGCAGAGAGCAGCAACCCACTCACTATAAAAAATAAATATGTTGATTTAGCGAAATTTTGTGATGAAAAAAGTCATTGCAAAATTATAACTTTAGAAGTCGTCGCTATTTAGCGACGAAGCTACAACAAATAATTGCTATCGTAAATTACCAACATAACTTTTGTTGTAAGTGGTAAATTTTGTGATGACTTTTTGTTTTATTGTCAATTTGTGATGAATCTCAGTTTTGTTGTAAAATTTGATAATGAATTTTGATTTTTGTTGTAAAATTTGTTGGTAAATTTTGGTTTTGTTCAATTTTTTTTTTCCATCATTGATTCTGATTTTTGATGGAAAATATTGATTTTTATGTTTTTGCGATAAATTCAGCATTTGTTGTAAAATTTGTGATGAAATTCAAAATTCGTTGTAAAATTATGATAAAATTCTAAATTTGTCTTTCGTTGCCAAATCTGCACGCACTGTCAAATTATTTTTTTTTTTAGCAGATTTGGCAACGAAAAGGTTTTCGTCGCTAAATCTGCACCGTGACAAGGAAAAAAAAAATCTAACTTTTCCACCGTCTTTTCGTTTCAAAATCTGCACCGTGGTAAAAAATAAAAATTAAATTCAATTAGTGTCTAGTTCTAGTTCACTGATCCACGTGATAACAATCTAATTCCTCTTACTCAACTTTTCCACCGTCAAATCAATTTCATCTCCCCCTTCATATTATATTTACCAATGAAAATATCCTATATTTTTTTAATTTTATAATCTTTTTTAAATCTTTTCAATGTGAGATTTTAATTGAATCCCAATAATCTTCCTCTCAAATGAAAAATCACAATTATTCTCATGGTCCGGACCTCCAGTGAGCATCTGATCATCCTGATCTGTTCCGGGTCTCCTCGAAAGTATCCACATCCGGTCATCTTGACCTACTCTAGGCCTCCCCACGAGCATTTGGTCACCTTGACATGCTTCGGACCTCTCTGTGAGCATCCGGTCACCTTAACCTACTCGCCTCTCCGCAAGTATCCGGTCACCCTGACTTGTTTCGGAGTCTTTCTCACAAGTATCAGGTCATCCTGACATGTTTCGGGCCTATCCGCGAGCATCCGCTCACCCTGACCTACTTACTTCCCCATAAGTATCTGATCACCCTGACCTACTCTGAGCCCACCCTCAACTTCGTTCAAGGCCGCCTCACATGAGGTCTGGTCTAGATCATGACTCTGATACCATTCGTTGTGCAAAATGATGTCCACATATCTCCACAATGGTATGATATTGTCTACTTTTGGCTTAGACCCTCATAGCTTTGCTCTAGGGCTCTCCTCAAAAGGCCTCATGCCAATGGAGATATCATGCATCCTTTTAATTCCATGATCTTTACCAAATCTTTTCAATGTGGGACTTTGATTGAATCCCAACAGTTAAGACTTATGCATTCAAGCAATTGTAGCTCATTTGTTAAAGTCGCCGTCGGCGTACGTCGAAGTCAGTGTCGTGCCGAAGTTGGCGTCAAAATCGACATCGGCATTGGCATAGATGATGTGCAAGCGTCGAGCGGTGCGAATATTTTTCGTCACGATGTAAAGAATACCTGAAACAATAATTTTTAAAATTAATATAATAAAAAGAGATAAAATTAGAATATAAATTTTTTAATTCCCTTTACATACACTACCTTACACTCTAAATTAGATATAAAAAATTCTTTCATTTTATAGATAACACAGATTAAAATTTACACTTTCAAATTGCCCTTCCCCTTCTTTACCTGCCTCACCTCCCGTCACCTCCTCAGTGCGTAAGAAAGAGTTCATATAAAAAGTAAGATCTGCGGCACCTATTCTGACCTTCCCTTGAAGCACTGTGCCATTCTGAAGCGCCACCTCCGTCGCCTCAAGAAGCACGACGTCCTTTTCATGGCCCGACACTCCTACAAGCTTGCCGATGCTGTGGCCGGCGAGATCCTGCCGGATGGGGAGAAACGGAGGCGGGCCCGCCCTCGCAAAGCTCTAGTCCATTCCTGACGGGCCATTATTCCTGACGACACCTACGTAGCTCCGAGATCGGGCCTCACATGGAAGAGCTCGATCGACGTGGGTGCTGGTGTGATCGATGCAGACTATCGGGGCCCGATTTGAGTCATCCTGTTCAGCCACTCGGATTTATACTTCGAGGTGAAAGCTGGTGCTCTAATTGCACAGATGACACTCGAGAGGATGGTGACGCCGTAGGTGATCGAAGTTGTGGATCTGGATGCGACTACCAGGGGAGAAGGTGGATTTGGATCCATAGGCATTTGATGCGTTATAAAGTTTTGCTCCAAGATTGAATTTTATTGTGGCTTGGGACTTCCTTGTTAAATCTTGTTATTGCATTAACTGGATTTTCAAGGCCAACTGATATTTTGTATGCGAACTAGCAGTGTGCACTCACTGCCTTCAGACGTGTTTCAGTTGCACATTCTGACATGGTCGAAATTTAAAATTTTGACCGGGGTGCAGATTCAAGTCGCCAAATCTGCGCAATAAATAATTTGACCACGGTGCAGTTTGGTGATGAAAATGTTTTTGTCGTCAAGAAATCTATGCTAAAAATAATTTGACTGTGGTGCAGATTTTGCGGGCGGGCGGGCGGGCGGGGGAATTATCTTAGATTTGTAATGAAAATTATTTTTGTTGTAGATTTTGTGATGAAATTTGTGACAAATTTCGTGACAAAATGATTACTGATTTGCAAAAATTATTTTCATAGTTAATTTGTGACGAATTTTGTGACCAAAGTTTATTTGTTGTAAATTTTGTGATGATTTTTTATTTTTTTCATCGTAAAATTTTAAGATGACCTATTTGCGATGTACATATTTTTGTTATAAAATTCATCAAAAAAATTTTGCAATGATTTTTTTTTTAATTCATCATAAATCTGTGAATTTTTTATAATGACAGTTGTCCACATGTCATACTATCATATATTGACTCGTTTCCTCCTCTTGTTCTTTAATCAACTTGGTGATTGACTATAAGTTGACATTGTGATTTATTTTTCTTTACATAACCTAGAGACTGTGAGAAGCGTTAGAGACGAGTGTAATCATTTTTTACTATAATATCTTGACACATCTTTTTGCATCACTAGGGATTGATGTTACCCAAGGGAACATCAGACCATTGATAGAATTTGACCTAATAGGACTTAGCTATATTTTAACTCTATTATGACAGTGAGTATGACTTCTATTTGTTTTGACTTAGCTATATATTAACTTTGCATGCTTACGTTATTTCACTATACTTGATTGAATTAATTTAACTAATTTTTATTTTCTCTGTGCTACTTTATTGATTCAATAATTTATGTTACTATTTTGCTAATAAAATTTGTACGCTATTCACCCATCCTCTCTAGTGTCGAGTGAGTTTTACAATTTGGTATCAGAATAGATTGAACTGATAATAATTAGGAAAGTTTGGTTGGGTGCATATCTAGGATAGGTAAGGAGTACCCTACTTGGTACATCTAGTCAAGTGGAACTAAGAAAGCTAACTTACCTCACTTTAAACTAGTTAGATCAAGACATTATATTAAAATTGATTTAGCACTAGATTTTTAAGTTAACTTTGTCTGAAGTGATTGTTATTCTGATTAAGAAGACTTTTGTATCTCGTAACTACCTAAAAGTTTATTTAGGAAATTCTTGCTCAATTAGTCTAAAGAAAAACTTTAATCTAACATAGGGTGAACTTTGTAATTTGAGACAGAATAAACAATTAAATTGATTAACACAATCCAAACCAGCCCGAACCCAATTCAAACCCAAATTATAACCATACAAAACCCAAACCAAATCCAAATCCTATCTCAGACCTTAATACAACTTGAATAAATTTGTGTGATATATTATAGTGGTACTAACCCAAGATTTGTGAGAATTTTAGAAAAATATCCATGTAGGAAGGATTCAGCACAACCCAGCCTCTTCTCTTCAATGGTGACAATTTTACTTATTGGAAGGGGAGAATGAAATATTATCTCATGAATGATGTTGAAAACTATCTAATAATAAAGATAGGCTTTGAGTTGCCTACAAATCCAAATAGCACCCCAGTTGAATTCAAAAATTGGTCAAATGACAATAACAGAAGGACTCAAGCCAATGATAGAGCCACAACTACACTATAAGTAAAATTGGATAGTTTAGTAGCGCTAAGCAACTTTGGGAAAAACTAATCAAGTTATAGGAAGGTTCAGTTGATTCTCAAACCGCTAAAACAAACTTGCTACTAAGTCAACTCCAAAACATCCAAATGAAGGAAAATTAATCAGTAAGCCAACTACACAGTCACTTCAAAGAAATCTTAAATAGTATCCACTCAATCGACAAATAAATTTAAAAAAAATCATGATTTTATCAATTATGCACTTAAAGCATTTCCAAGGACCACTTTTGGGCCTTAATGGTTGATGCTTACAAAGTATCCAAGAATCTGTCTATTATAAATTAGAAGAATTCTTTTATGATTTTGAACTCCATGAACAGACAAATCTTGATTATAAAAAAAAAGGGTATAACTTTGATTACACGTAAATCTAAGCCAAAATCTAAGCCTAAAGAAGAGTCGATTCAGAATCTAAGTTAGAGTCAACAACTGATGAAGATGATCTATTTTCAGAAGTCACATACCTAGTCAAGTGGATGATCTGATGAAAGAAGTTCACCTAGAGATTCATGAAAAAGAAAATCTCTAAGAAGAATCTGACGAATATTCGATGTTTCGAATGCAAGAAGAAAGGCCACTTCAAAATTGATTGTCATCTACTAGAAGAAAAGGAAAACGAATCTACAAAGAGGGAGAAAAAAAGAAAGCCCTAAAGGTGATTTGGGATGAATCATCATCGAAATCGAAATAAAACTCAAACCAAGTCAACCTATTGGCATTGACAGCAATTCAAGAGGCATCAAGTTCAGAGTTTGAGTCAGGCTACAACTCAACATTAGACTCAAGTCAGATTAACAACATAGATGAGTCAGCTGATGAGATAACATATCTATTAATTCAGAAATTGTAAGCTTCTATCTCTTATTCGACTAAGAACCTAGCTAAATACATGTCTAAGGTTAAGACTTTTCTTAAGGAGGTTAAAAGACCTTAAGGAAAGGATTAACTTGGATTTATTGACCAAGATTAGTCAAGTTAGAACTTCAACTCAAGTGTCAAATTTTGAGGAAGACAACACTAATTTGAAAAACCAAGTTAGTGTTAAAGTCTACATTGAGCAAGTTCATGTCTGGGTCTAAATATTTAAATATGATTCTTGGGACTAGACGGATTGCATACAATAGACTAAACTTGAGTTTAACTCCAGTCAAAATCATGTATGCTTATTTATCTTAGTCAAAAGAAATGTTAGAAGTAAGATTGTTTGGGTTGCCAAGTCATACTTAGTTAATTAAGTAGAAAATAAATGCTATTTAGTACCAAACAACATATACCTGTTATTAATGTTTGGGAATGCCCAATGTGGTTACGTGCTAAAACACGTTTTGTAAACATATATAGCGAAATACATAAATAATAATTCCTAATTATTATAACACACACCACATGCATACAAGATACATCTTATGCAGACATGATCACAATATAAAATTTTACGAAAAGTAAATTTACGTTAAGTGTACCTTGAAGGTTCATTAACGAACCATATAGAGAACGTTTGAACGAGCAAGAGGTCAATCGATGAGGAGTGGAATTGAATCAACCAAGCGACACTCGGAAGTCTCGCCTCTATTCATATCCACCCTGAACTTTCGCCAAGACAGCTTCCAAAGCTCGACTCGAGTCTCCGCTTCAGTACTAGCCAAAGTGGGGAGACAAAACGATTCGAGAGAGTGATCATGGTACGATTCGGTGGGCATTAGCAACTTGTTGTCAGCGGCAACAAAATCGTTGACACTGAATTCGTTGGCATAGAAATTGTCAGCATCTAATTCGTCGACACTGAATTCGTCGGCACTGAATTCGTCAGCACTAAATTTTGGTGATTGGAGATGGTGGGCGGTAACTCTTGGGTGGCAAGAGATTGGGTGGCAGCTAGAGAGAGGGAGAGGGAGAAGTGGATGAGAAGAAACGCTAATCAAATTAGAGTTTTCTCTTAGAGAATAAAATCCCTTATCTCTTCTTCTCATAGAGGGGTATTTATACACCTCTACATGACTTGGGGGAGCAAGTCATCTCCTAAACCCAATAAGCAAAACCAATATGATCTATTACCATCAAGACTAAACCACCTTGGTTCATAATTAAACCAAATCCTTTTGATTTATTATTAAACCAAATTATTTTATAACTAAACTAAACTCCTTTTGGTTTATTATCAAACTCTAATGAATTCATATCTCCTACAATAGTCATGGCCCATCCGCACTTCTGTTCCGACAAATATCTTTTCATATTTATCTTTTGTTTGGTCCAACCAAACTTCGCCTCTTACTCGATTTGAGAATCTAATTCTCAAACTTGGTTTAAGTCTCTAAGATAAACTCGTAGTACATGTAACCTTACAGTTATGTTAGTCATCCATAATTAACCATTAATTATAGATCGATCATGAGTGACACCTAGTAGTATATCATAATCCCCAATTGACTAGAAAATCATAGTTGATTTCAGAACCACTTTTGAACCCTTCAGCAGCTACAGCCAGTCGTGTATTGTTCCTTTCACTCGTCTTATACCCACTTGATTTAAGACATGGTTTATGTGTCAATCTCCACTAGGCTGACTACGTCACACCTAGCTCAAGTAATACTTTCTCATCTTATGGATTCAAGTTACTCGTACATTGTCCAAGAATACAATACTCTTAACATATGATGCTTTGGCCAAAGACTTTGAGTAACAATCCTGACAAGTGACCATAGGGCATATATCTCCTCGCAAGGAGCCGAATCCTCTGTGGGCTATCCAAGCACCTTTGGACACTTCGGCTTATACACAATCATCTCAGGTCCACATCTCCAAGGAGACGCTTTGCTTAAGATGTCAAAGTATAAGCCTTCATGACAAGGTGACTTGAATACCTCAAATCGAAGGAAACTTACACTCGAGTTATAGTAAGAACTTCACGGACATATCCATATATGCAGAGAACCATATGAAGCCGTACAACATGTCACTCTAATGAACTAGTTACCATAATTAACATCCATGTTTAACTCTCAGCATCCTAATATCTCCAACCACTGAAGAGCAACTGCTTGGATAAACTAAGGAGTATAACATGTACTAGTCTCACAAAATTGATGATGCCCAAACTCATCAATTCAACAACTTGGGACTATTTCAACACATTCATAATTACACATGTAGAGATGCTCACTAGTTGTGATCCAATTACAAGTTTAGACATGCTATAAATTATATTGCCGACATTCAATAAATGAGTTTGAGATCCAATCATACACAAAGAGAATGTGCACTCATATAGTGAATCTCTATTTATCCAATAAATAGGTACAAACAATAAGGTGATTACCTTAGGACACCTCTCAAAACTAACAATTAATGGCAATGCTTGCCATGCAAACTCAATTGTTAAATTGAAATATGTTAGAGCTTCAATTTAAAGAGAACTAACTCTTTTTAGACTAATATTGATTCAAATCATGATTATATATTCTCATTTTCAATCAAATATGGTTTCAAAATTAATTTTTATAAAATTATATATACACTACAGGTAACTATAGTTTTAGGTAGTTAGTATCTCATAAACACCCTAGGAATAACTTATTTATGTTTGAAAAATATAGAAAGACGTGAGATGATTAGTGTTAAACATTTGATTCCAGATATTTATATCAATGCATCGACATGAATAAAGGGCTAAAAACTTTACATTGATCAAGTGAGGTAATTTTCACATGTTAACAACTTAGTTTTCATAAGATTAAGCTAGAAGCTCTTACTTAACTTAACCAATCAATTAAAAGCTTCTATCCTATAGATAGTCAAGTCCAAAATTAAAGTTGGATATTTCAAAAATGGTTTGAAAATTTTATTTTGATAAAAAATTTAGATATTTTCATAAATATCATTTCTTTTCAATTGCATGTTAACTTATTTTCGAAGATTTGACATATGAACTTAAGGTAGGATGGAAAACTAAGCTAGCAATATCATTCACAAAAGTCAATATCATTGACTCTTCTGTCGCTCGGACGGTGTACATGCAACTAGTAACTAATTGGCAAAAATTCAAATCCCATTAACTAGGGTTGGTAAAAATTATGTATACAGTCAACCTTATCCCTGTGCGGTAGTCTGAATTTGAAAAGTCACATTTATTATGGCAGTAAAAATTAGGTATATGGTTGCCTGAGCAGTAAATATGGTCACCCGCGTCACCTCAAACGTGCGCCTTGATTAGATTCATGGGGTCGACTCGGTACCCACCCGGTCACCTGATCAGAATTTATATAGGCGATCACGAGTAGCTGTTGGTCCCCTGACGACCGGCTAGAGGGGGGGTGAATAACCTGAAATCAAAAGAAATGAACAACACCTTCCTCGAACTTTACAGCTTTATTAAAATAAACACTTACATAAAAGGAATTAAGAAACTAATTAAAGAAAGAAGAGGCATAGAGAGGTTTACTTGGTTTGCAATTAGAAGATTGCTAATTCAAGATGTTGAAAGCCCACTAAAGTCTCATGCTAGTGAAGAAGCCTCTTATAGTAGTCAAAGCACATAATTACAAAGCTAAACTCAAATGAAATTGTTTACAAGTGTTCTATCTACCTTTTGGGATCAGAGCTGTATTTATAGTCATGATCGGGGCGCCTGGAAGGGTTCCAGGCGCTTGGAGGGGGATAAAATTTTATCCTCATTGCAACGAATCGCGACGATTGACATTTTGTTAAAGTTTCTGGTTCGGGCGCCTAGACCCGCTCTGGGCGTCCAGACTGGGCTGAACTAGCTCGACCAGGGTGCAAGCTTGGGGGCCTTGGGTTCAGGCAGTCCGGGCGCCCAGATCCAGTCTGAGTGCCCCGAGCACAGTCAACCTTTGGTTGACTTTTCCTCCGAGTCTTCTGCTCTAATTCTGCTCGCTTGGGTGATTTCGGCCATCCAGAAAAGGGCTCACCCGAACCTATCTTCCGACCTTCTGGAGCAACCTTCCACTCCGCTCTACTCGCTTGGGTGATTTTGGCCATCTGGAATAGGGCTCATCTGAACCCATTTCCAGCCTTCTCCAGCAACTTTTTGCTTCGACTTCTCATCCCTCGAAATCGCTGTGTGCTTCCTTCTCATCCTCTAGCGTACTCTTCTACAATACCTCGTCCCTCGGACACACCGAGCCTGTTGACTCTCTCCCGTATCGTCCTTTTCGCTAGCTACGTTTTTTACTCGACTTCCTGTACTCTTAAGCTCCTACACACTTAGACACAAGGGCTAAACCACAACAGAACCTAACTTGACTTGTTTGATCACATCAAAACTACATCAGGATGCTTACAATCTCTCCCTTTCTGATGTGAGCAACCCAAGTTAAGTTAGGGTAAATCAAGAAACAAATAATATTAAGGTAATAAATTTTACAAGTACAAAATGTGCAAAAATTAGATAAATTGCTATCCCCTAGACTTAATCTCCACTCTCCCTCTGATCACATTGAAAATATGGGTTATCCATGAAAATAACTTGAAATAAATGTAAAATAGAGTCTAAGGATAAAAAAAAAAACTAACTATCATCCAGAAAAGATCAAGAAGTTTAAGTTTCGGAAATCTGGATAAACTATTTTTGGAAAAATTAATTAAACAAATTTTTAGACTTGGAAAAATTCTGAAAATTTTTATAATAGTTGAACATCCATATATAAAGCACATATAAAATTTAAAAATTTATATTATTTTAAGTAGAAATAAATTATTTTCTACATAAAGATTTATTTTCCCAAAAAATGCTTAAAAAATAATTATTAACGTTGAAAGATCTTGAAATATTTTCTAAGAATGTATAATAGAAAGTAACTCTATATAAAAAATAAAATTTTTTAATATAATTTTTTTTTATTTGGATAAATAATTTATAGAAAAATTTACCAACGGTAAAAAAATTTCAAAAAAAATTTCTTAGATAGAGAAAATAATAAAGTTTCACAGAAAAATAAATTTTGTAAAAATAACTCTGTGAGATATTTTTAAATGGACAAATATAATTTTTCTTAAATAATTCATACAAAATAATTTAATGGTCAGAAAAATATAAAATTTTTCCTATTGATAAGTAATAAAATTTTCTTTCTAAAAAAATAAATTCTAATTAATTTCTAACAGAAATCATGCAGAGCATTTTATTTGTAAGCAAAAAACACTTTAAAAAATAAGACATGCATAACAATTTAACCTAAAGATAATCTTGGCACCCAAAAGAGATTCCTTCCCACTAGATTAATAAAAATTTTTCTTGGAATATATTTTCTTAATAATTTTCTGATTTGGTCCTTGTGATATCTAAAGTGTCAATTTAGTTTTTGATCATTTTTAAAATTTCAATTCAAACATGTAGTGTTTAACTTCTCTATTTGTTCTTGTAATTTTTCATTTTCTAATTTTATTTTATCAAAATCTTCTAATGGACAAGATGTAATTAGAATTCCTTTTAATTCATTATTTTCTTTTAATATTTTATTATTATTATTTTCCAATTGACAAGAATTTTTTTATAATATTTTTATAAATTTAAACAATTTATCAGGAGGTAGAGATCGTACTTGATTTACCTTGTCTATCTCAGAATCTGATGCTCCCCTTGTAGAGCTACTTTTTTTCTGATGTTCCACCCCCTTCAATGATTATTTATTATGAAGACTCTCCCCCTTCATCAATGCTCATCTAGGACGAGTTTTCTATGTCTTCAGGTAGGTATTCGACTATAAGAGCTATCTTGTCAATTTCCTCAGTCTCGGATTCTTCTGACGATAACTCAGTGTACATCGAGGAGTTGAATTCAACTTCTTTTGATTTTTCATAGAGTTTCAAGAACTTTTCCCAAAGTTATTTTACACTCTTGTATTTGCCAATTCTATCGAGATCCTGAGCAGGCAAAACGCTTAGAAGGTAGAACTCACCCTTACCATTTGTCATAAAATGGTTGCGTTGCTTTTTAGTCTATCAATGCTCCTCAAGTTCTTTTCTTTCTTTGCTTTTGGGCATATCAAAATCATACTTAATCATTAGTAAAATATTGAAATTAGTTTTAAAATATACCTCTATTCGACGTCTTAGTCTATCAACATGAACTCCTCCTCGAATATTGGTAGGTAGATGCTAGCTTCGGTCATTTCTTGTGGTTCGGTCGGTGGTTACTCCTTCTGAAGCTAACTTGGCTCTGATATCATTTGTTGATCCCTTGGCGGTCGGCTAGAGGGGGGTGAATAACCTGAAATCAAAAGAAACGAACAACACCTTCCTCGAACTTTACATCTTTATTAAAATAAACACTTACATAAAAGGAATTTAAAAACTAATTAAATAAAGAAGAGACACAAAGAGGTTTACTTGGTTTGCAATCAAAAGATTACTAATCTAAGATGTTGAAAGCCCACTAAAGTCTCCTTCAAGTGGAGAAACCTCTTACAACAATCAAAACACACAATTACAAAGTTAAACTCAAATGGAATTGTTTACAAGTATTCTATCTAGCTTCTGAGACCAGGGTTGTATTTATAGCCCTGATCGGGACACCTGGAAGGGTTCCAGGCTCCTGGAGGGGGATAAAATTTTATCCCCATCGTAACAGATCACGATAGCTGGCATTCGATAAAGTTTTTAGTCTAGGCACCTAGACCTGCTCCGAGAGCCTGGATCGGGCTGAACTGGCTTGACCAGGGCTCGAGCCTGGACCAGGCTGAACCGGCTTGACCAGGGCTCGAGCCTGGAGCGAACTGGGTCTTGGCGGTTCGGGCGCCCGAAATAGCTCCAGGCGTCAGGAGCATAGTCAACCTCCGATTGACTTTTCCTCCGGGCCTTCCACTCCAGCTCCGCTCGCTTGGGTGATTTCGGCCATCCGGAATAGGGTTCACCTGAACCCATCTTCTGGCATTCTCAAGCAACCTTCCGCTGCGACTTCTCGTCCCTCGAAACCGCTACACACTTCCTTCTTGTTCGCTAGCGTACTCTTTCGTAGCACTTCGTCCCTCGGATGCACCGAGCCCATCAACTCTCTCCCGTACCGTCCTTCTCATTAGTTACATCTTTTATTGGACCTTTTGTGCTCTTAAGCTTCTGCACACTTAAACACAAGGGTTAAATCATAATAGGACCTAACTTGACTTGTGATGTGCGTAAATATTATGATCGTTTATGCATGTTTTAACGCACATTCACTTGCTTTATATGTATATATTCTTTGCATGATCGTCTCTTTTATCATATACTCATCATGAATACTCTTTTGTTCATATATTTGCTCTTTGTTTGGTTTTGTGTTGACAGGGATAACTTTCAGAGCAAAAACAATGATTGTCGATTCACCAGAACGAGACAGAGAACACGACCGTGCAACCTCGAATGGTCGTGTGGCTGGACAGAAGAAGAGCAGTGCACGACCATGCAACTCTTGCACGGTTGTGCGGCCAAACAAGGGTTGATCCTTGCATGGTCATGCAATCCTGCACGGTCGTGCCCCCCTCGACCGCAACCAAGCAACACATGACCGTGCAATCCTGCACGACCATGCCCCAGGAGCCGAGCCCCAGATCCACACGGTCGTGCCAATTGGCACGGCCGTGCAGCACAACCAGAGGCAAAAGAAGGCATGGCCATGCCATATCCGCATGACTGTGCCGCCGCAGCCGTGCCCTAGCTTATAAAAGGGTTCTAACCCTTCTCCTCGGGGAGAAGAGAGCCGCAAAAGGGAGAATCACCTTGGTGTCATTCCACGCCGTCCAGGACCTCCGTCCAGCGATCCTTCATCACCACATCAACTCCAGAAGCAAAGGATTGGATCCGCAGATCACTCATCGTCGTTTGATAAGTGTCCTTTGTCTTTCTCTCTTCTTGTTTGAGAATTGTATGCTTAATTACATTATGTCTTTGGGTTTTCCTCTGACATCTATGAAGTAGATTCCTTGTTCTAGGATTAGGGAGTAGTTGTGGATTGGTTTTGATGTAAGACTCACATTTATGCCTTTATTCATTGGATGATTTCTCTTGCTTTGTTTCAACTACTATGCATGAGACTTGTTGCGTATTAATTGATTGTGTAGGGATTGCTAACCTCGTAGAGAGAGTATCTTAGATTGTATATCCAAGGGCCCTAGTGACAGGGTAACCCGTTCACAGACATCTAGGGTACTTATTTGAAAGGAGAGACAACTTCTCAACAAAGAAGCAAGAGATCAAACCAAGCTCTTATTTCTATCCTTAATGACACCAATTAGAGTTGTGTTCTTGTGATCTAACGAGGTGCCCTAGTGACAGGGGTTAACTGTGACAGGATTTCTCAGGGATCTTCTCTATTTAGTGCTTAATGATGGTTGCTTTAGGTTCCGACGAATGCATGTTGATGGACAATGAGTAAAGGATAGAATGTGATACATCAATACCACCACAATGAAACCGAACTCCTAGAACTCTTCATAAACCAAGTTAATTACTCTCTCTTGACTAGTTCTCATTTCCATTCCCCAATCTCTTTTCTTTAGAAAACTTACAACCATCGGTAGTTTAGCTAATCCTAAGTGAACCATTGCTAGTGCTTATAACCAGTTCTCGTGGGATCGATAATCTTTATTACTGACGACGAATCTGTGTACTTGCGAAATTGTAACAACTTGGTTGCTCACATCAAAACTACCTCGAGGTACTTACAGCAACCATCGAGAATCTCAACGGGACCCTATTCTTCTTCCTCCAAATCTCAGTTTCAACCCTATTTTGAGTTCATCTTCGACTTCTATCTCAAGCTAAAGCCTTCTTCTCATTCATCATGCCTAGGTAACAATTCCTTTTTACTTAAATAACATCTTAAATCATATTTTCTTTATGTAAATTATTATCACTCTATATTTTTTTTAAATTTAGTTGTTTTATTACAATTATTAGACTGAAACATAGAGCGACTGAGGCTAGTGCCTCACACCATCAATCTGATGACTCTAGGTTCCCTTTTGAGGACCTTAGGATTAAATATATGCAACATATCTACATATCCATGCATACTGATGTACATAGATTATGCATGTTTTTAGTTATTATTTATCGTACATCTATTTGCATTTCATGAACATGATTTATATTTATCACACCCTATTTCATTATTGTGTCAATACTTCCACTCTTTTAATTCAGGGATCTATTCTCTTTATATTTTTATTTATAAGATATTTTTGGATCGAAAACAGAGCAAATCAGACGTTGGAGCGGACTTTAGTAGCATACACGGTCGTGCCTCACAAGCACATGGTTGTGTCTTCTAAAGTTGAGACCTACAGTGGTGTTTATGCTCTTACCGTGCCTTTCTGGCATCCAAGTTTATGCCTCAGTTGTGCCTTACATCTTCTGAGCAGTGAACTTTATGCTAGGATCGTGTCTATTAAGCATGGTCGTGTGTCCATTCTAGCGACGACCATGCCTAAAGGCATGCCAGTGTCCTCCTCTAGTGGTTATTATGCCACAACTATACCATTTTGGTATAATTGTGCCCTATTTCCAGCAAGAATTATGTCATGGTCTTGCCCCTTGGGCACGACCATGTGTTGTGAAGTAGGGGTCATGTGCCCCTGCTATAAAAGTGGGACTAGATCCCCATTTGACCGGAGAAATGATTTCCCCTTTAGGGGTAACCTGAAGGTCCATTTTTGTTGAGTTCTCGATGATTCATCCATGATCCAGAGCTGATTTTAATGATCTGCCCACCATCCCAGTAAGGAGTTCATCCCGAGACGTCGGTTACATCTTGCTAAACATTTTTTCCTCTCTCGTCTCCATTTTGAGTTTTAAGAATGCTTACTTCATTGTCTTATGATTGTATTTATCTTGCTATGGAGTAGAGCTCGTAGATCTTAGAATGTAGGGAGTATTCATAATGTGATGTTGATATATGAACTATAGATTTGCCAATTTCCCTATTCAATGAGATGTTTATGCCTTGTTTATTTAATTGAATATGTGTATGATGAATGAATTCTTGAATGTGTTATTTAATTAAATGGATGTGAAGGATTGATCACCATATAGAGGAGATGTTCTAGATCGTATGTCCGGGGGGCTCTTAGTGACAAAGGGTGTCCCTTTAACCGGAATTTCTAAAGTATCATCTTGAAATAGGGACAAATTCTCTACAAGGGATTAGCTGATTAGAGTTTAATGTGTTTCCATCAATTTAATATTGGAAAATGACTTATGTAATCTAGATTGTAAGATCAGGGGCCCCTCATGTGACAGGGGGTATCTTTTTAATTGGATTTTCTATATTACTTCTTCTACTTAATAGCATTGGAATTCAATGGTGTAAACACTTCAAAGCAACCTTCAGGGGTTTGTGCTGGTATTTTGTTAGGATGCCTACAAGTGTATAAGTGTGGAGATAAGGAGATGAACAATTCATAGAACATCAATTAACATCATTATAAAATCGAAATTCTAGGATCGTTCCCCCAAACTAAGTCCAACTTCTCTCTCTTTGTTCACTTTCTCTCTCTCTCTCTCTCTCTCTCTCTCTCTCTCGTTCTCAAGCTTTAACACAACTTCAATCATTTAGATAACTTGCTTTGCAGACTTGATTAGTACTTAGTCAACAATTCCTATGGATTCAATATTTTATTACTTGATAACTTAACTGGGCACTAACAGTTTTGACAACAAATACTATATATTTGAGTATGAAATTCTTTATTGATCATTGGACAGATGTTCTAGAGACATACTATGGTGTGGATGCCTACTATGGTCTATCCACACTTATTTACTATGACCAAGCAATAAGCCTCAATCTCCGTGCCAAGTTTTATAACAACTTGGATAAGATAGACAATTTCACATTCTCATCTAGGGTTGGAGGTATAGATATTGTCTTTACACCCTATTTGATTAGGGACTGATTCGAGTTGCATCCCTCAACCTCCACGCTCTACTATTTCCATGTCTTGTTTTACATTTTCTAGACCTTTATTCTGATATCACTTTGGACCGCATCTACATTTACATTTTTTGGTGGCAAACAGACTCTGACCGTTGTCAACTCCAACTCCGTCTAGCTTAGAGTTGAAGACTATGTCTTGTTTAGGGTCATCTATTCATGCATTTTGCCTATTAACACTAGAGGCCTTGCTACCGTGTGACCTCTTTCACTCTTTTCTTCTTTTTGCACTCAAACATGGGTTGGACCTCAACCTTAGCGTGCATATCTTTAGGTCCATTATCTATCATTCTAACATATCCACTAGTCATCGAGTCCATATGTCATATTGTCATATCTTGACTTGTTTCTTTGCATCACTAGGGATTGTTATTACTCAATGGAACATCAAACCATTAACAAAGTTTGACTTGATAGTACTTAGAAATTTTACCCTAGCTTAGATGGTCCTCAGAGAGAACACATTAATTTGGAAGGATGGGAGGCATGCACCTCGATCTCTGGATGCATTCGATGATGATCCATATCAATAACTGGATGAGGATTGACTTATTTTGGACTTATACCTGACTTGGTTATGTTATTTTGATCATATATGGACTATGCTTGACATTTGACTTTGTTATGACTTAGCTATATTTTAATTATTATGACTAGGAGTATGACTTCTATTTGTTTTGACTTATCTTAAATTTATGCTTGACTTGTAGTTTAATTAGTTTAAATATTTAATCGTGATTTGCTTACTCTCTTTAATAGTTGACTTATCTAATTGCAAACTAATCACCTTATTTATCTACTTTATTTATTTAATTAATATTACATTAGGACACTATATGCTTTGGTTTATCTTTATTATCTCTTCTTTCAAAATCAACCTATTTTTTATGTATGAAAAGGGGGTGAGAGGTAAAAATAAGGGTTAAAAATCAAGAAAAGGCATAGGGATATAAAAACGGGTTCAAGAAATTTTTTAATTTGTGTTTTAACTTCCCAATTTATACAAATTTCCATATATGATTAAGGGGGAGTTATATCATAAATAAATATATTCATGTATATATGACTATATTAAGTATATTTTTTTATCTTACATTGAATATAAATTCTAAATTCTAAACTTATTTTTTATTATTGTTTACTAACTTTAACTTAATTTTCATACAATCAAAAATGAGAAAATTGTTAGTGCTGGGAGTACAATATTTAACTTAGAATTTTGATGTATGACTAAGGTTATGCAGGAGTAGGTTATTTGATAAATGGTAAATCCCTAGTTGGAACTAGGCAATGACCAAGTCCTTGTGGAGCTATGTAACTAAAGACCTGATTGAAAGTCAAACATGAGTTAAGTCTTAGTTGGAGACCAAGCAAGAAAATTCTAACTAGGAGATAGGTGAATTAAGTCTAAGTTGAGTGAGCTAGGAGTTGAAGGGCCGATGGACAAAGACCAAGTGGAGTGAACTAAGAGTTGAAGTTTGATAAACAAGTCAAAGTGGAGTAAGCTTGGTAGACAAGCCCAAGTGGAGTAAGTTAGGAGATGAACTTTGACAAATAAGTCCAAGTGGAATCAACAGGGAGATTTAACTTGACACCTCAATCTAGATGAGTTAGCTAGAAATTAGAGGGTTTCGGGAGAGCATATCTGATTGGGGCAGTTGGAGCATACGGGCCACTAAAGTAGCTTTTAGGCGACCGGGAGATAATGTTATCTAGCAATCCAAGCGAGTTGCATCAAGATCAGATTTAATCCCTCTTTGGGACACCGGAGGGCTTCCAAGCGATCAAAGAGCTTCATTAACATTATCTAACGGATAAAAATTACAGCCACATCAACACCCATCTATGTGACTGGGAAGCCTCCAAGCTACAGGACAAGTGCTATAAAAAGTACTTTGAGGTAGAGCTTTGAAATAACCAATTTACTCATTCTCTAAATTCATGCTCTTGAGCTCTCGTGCCTTTTGTGTTGCAATGACAACACATTATAACTCATGCTTTATTTCTGATCAGCAACTCTTAAAGTAACATTTCAATTTGTTTTTGTCTTGTTATATTTTTGTATTTGTGCTTATCTTTTTATATTCTTGTTTTATAAGTTTTTTCTACCACTAGAGATTTTTTGAAAAGGGAAAATTAGAAATAAGAATCATATTACTGCTTCATGTGTCTACATTTTTGATTTGGTTGATTAACTACTTGGATGCTCAATTGTTAGTTAAGTCCTTTACATGCTTACATTGCTTTGCTATACTTGATTAAATTAGTTTAAATCATTTTTATTTTTGTTGTGATACTCTATTGATTTAATTATTTCTGTTATTATTTACTCATAAAATTCGTAACGTTATTTATCCCACCTCTAGTGTCAAGTTTGATCCTACACTTGTGATCATTGTTGTGACACCTACCACAAGCATGCCATAGTTATTACTATCTTTGCAAAATTTTGAGTCTTTAATTCTCGAGTGATCCATGGTCGTTGTGTTCACCACAGGCAAACCATGGATGTTCCTATCCCTCATATAAATGCACCTTTCAGGCAAATCAAAACATTAAAATATCAAATTATAAATAAAAAAATGAAACAAAAATTAAACAACTTAAACCAAAATGAACTTGGGTTGTCTCCTAAAAAGCACTTATTTTAGGTTGTAAGTTTTACCCCTGTAATTTTCAATCGGGAGTGCTTGATTTGAGGAGGTTGTGCTTCCCTCCTCTATCAACATGCTTGTTAAGAAAATATTTCCTCAACCTTGCTTACTCAAGAATAAGGTGTGAACTCTCATCCAACAGACGAGCATACTTGTCAACTCCGCTATGATCATCTATCGGTCCTTTATCAAGTATGCACAACTCTGGTCATTTGAGAAACATTTATGGGGTTCCTCATTCCCTATCTACTGTAAACAACGCTATAATAGACATTCTCAATAGACAATTGATTAGTGACCTTAGATAGATTGAATTCAATTTTATTTTCACCAATGCCCAAAGAGAGTTTATGATTTTTAACATCTATTATGTCTCTAGTGGTGGGTAAAAAAGGCCTCCCTAAAATAATGGGAATACGAGAATCCTCATTCATATATAATACAACAAAATCAACAAGAACAATAAAATTATCGATTTTAATTTGAACATACTATAAAATACCAATGAGTATCAAACAGAATGATCTGCAAACTGCAAAGCTATCATTGTTAGTTTCAACTCACCTAAACCCAATTTCTTATAAATAAAAAAAAGGGTTGAGGCTCATGCTAGCACAAAGATCACAAAAAGCATTATCAAATTTAACATCACCAATCATGCAAGGAATTGAAAAAACTACCTAGATCTATGAATTTTGAAGGTAATTTGTTTTGAATCAATGCATTGCACTCCTCTACCAAAGCCACTGTCTCAGACTATAGGATCAAGAAAGCACTAGAGGGGTGAAAAAGGCATTTCGCTAACTCTTTTTTTTTTTTTTTTTTGTGAAAGTATGCAGTAGAAATATAAAACACAACAAAGAACATAGTTTCTTTTTTTACTTGGTTCACAACCCATCGGCTACTAGTCCATGGTCCACGATCATTGATCGCTTTTGATGGGCAATTCACTAATGCCCACTTTCTCAAAAGAGAAAGAGGTTGTCTTTTACAAAATATAAGGAACAGTACCATGTTTATCATTCCTGTTAAAAACTGAGTACAAAAAGGACAATATGCAATATAAAAAATGAATACTGACAACGAATTAAGATTAGGAGCTTGATTATCATTGTCAGAGTAGCACTTGAGCATTACGTCAGAACTTTGGAGCAAGACAAGAGTAGGAAGTAGATCGTAAGTGTTATTCAAGGCTATTGTTTGCAGCCTTTTTAAAGGCCATTCCAGTCATCTGGATTAGCCCCAGGGCCCCCTGCTCGAACTGATCTAATTCGGCACCATCGGGCTTTATCAATCTTCGAGCGTCTGGAACTATTTTAGGCGCCTGGACTGCTGACATGGCGTGTTCTCATCGAAGCTCTATCCAACTTCTTCCATCGTGGCTTATTCTGATCCGGGTATCTAGATCCCTTCTGAGCACTTGTGTCTAATGTGTCAAGACACATCGTAGAGCAATCATGCTTAGACATGTCATCTGCCGGATCGTGCCCATGCTGGATGCTTGAATCCTTTCAAGGTTGCCTAAAACCCCTCTAGGTGCCTAGATCTGTTGGTCCATACTTTTTTGCTCGTGTCATAGAATTAGCACATAAATAATAGTATGAGCAAATGAATAGTTACAATTGTCCCGATCTGGACTTTGGATTTTCAGTCAAACCTTTATGTCAAATCAACGTCTACTGTTCTCTCAACGAGAACGCGTCCTCACTATTCTTCCACTAGAAATAATCTCTCCACTCAGGAGAATTTATTTGATTTGCCAAACATTCGGTTCTCTAGACCGATTTGTACTTCCTACTCAATATCTGATCCTCTGACCCCAGGGCTTATTTTCGATGTCCGATCCTCGCTAGATGTTAGGTCCATTGACCCGTCTAAACTTCCTGCTTGGTGTCCTTGATCAGCTAAGTCTTCTTCCAAGTATTTGATTTAGCTAATCTGTTAGGGCTTCCATTTGCCTAGTATCTAATCAAGTTGACCTACTAGGACTTTATGATTGGGCTACCTGCACACTTGTCAATCTTCGTTAGATCATAATAAACCATAACTTGGAATCTTTGGCAATGATCAATATATATGTTCGATTATCTGTTGCTCCTTGCACCAATACAAACTCCTCATATTTCCTTTTGTTTGAGAGTATATCCTTCTGAAACTTAGCATAGATGGGTATTTGCTGAAAAAGAGTATATTAACATAGAGCTTCGTGGTAATTTCTAGAAATTTATCAAGTTATTCATCTAGCTTAGCCTTAGCCCACCATTGAGGGAATGGTATTTATAGTATGCAAGTTTTTACCTGAGTCATGGAATTAGATTCCTCACCTCTTTATTCATAATCTTTCCCTTCTTTAGGTTACATCACAGTAGCTTCGACCTTTTCACTTCCTATGTTGTTTTCATTTTCATTACTTACCTTAGGCTCTTCCAAATCTTGCCACTTCTCAAAAATACAACATTGCAATGTTCAATAGGAGATCCAAGTATACTCACAATTGTTCTCCTAGTAGTGACTTTGAAAATACTAGGAGGCCAACCAAATAATATTTCAAGTCCTTGAATATCTGCTCACACTTCTCATCCCAATGAAACTGAACCACTTTATGTAGTATTCGAAAGAAAGGCAAGCTGCGATTAACTGATCTTGAGATAAATTGAGACAAAGCAATGATACATCCCACAAGATGTTGAGTCTCCCATAAGGTTCGAGAAGAGATCATTTTCTAGACAACCTATATCTTCTCCGAGTTAGCCTATACCCCCCTCTTAGTGGCCATGTACCCTAGGAATTTCCCTCTTCTAACTCCAAAGATACACTTGTTGAGATTCAAATTTAGGCCATTTTGCTTGAGGCTTGCGAAGGTTTCCTCCAGATTCAGAACCAAGTCAACCATTCGAATGAGGTGTCGGTGCAGCGGATACCGGCAAGAGGGGGGTGAATTGCTAAAAACAAAAATAAAAACTACCCTCCTCGGATTTCAACTCAGAAATTAAATCAGCAATAAAATAATAGCAACTAAATTAAGGAAATAGAAAAAGAAATAGGAATAGAAGAGACTCAGAGATTTAATCTGGTTACAACCAAGGAGGTTGTTAATCCAGGACAATAGAAAAAGCGCAGTAAGAAAAATCTCCTTCTCTGAAGGCGGAGAAGCCTTTTATACTTTGGAAGCTCACTAGTTGCTTAGGAATTGCTTACAGATTGATTGCTTGAGTTGTTATTGAATTCTTAACTCTAGGGGCCTTTTTATAGCTCCTGGAAAGTCTATCCGAGGGTCCAAGGCGCCTCCAACAAGGTTCAAGGCGCCTCCAGCTCGATCAGCAGATAAAACTTTATCCGCAGTGCAAACGGTCAAAACTGACATGTTGAAGGCGCCTTCAATAGGGTTGAAGGCGCCTTCAAGATGGAGGCGCCTCCAAGCTGGCAGCTCATTTTTCAGCCTGGTTTCTTTAGCTTCCGACGCTCCGTTCTTTTGAGTGATTGCGACCAACCGGAATAGGGTTCACCCGAACCCAATTCCCGGCCTTCTCCTCGAGCAGCCTTCCGTCCCGGCTTAACGTTCCTCAAACGCCGCGCACGCTCTTCACGCCCACCGGAGTACTCTTCCGCAGCTCTCTCGTCCTTCGGACGCACCGAGCCCGTTGGCTTCCTTCCCGTGCCGTCCTTCTCGCTAGCTGTGTCTTCCGCTCGACTTCCTGTGCTCCTAAGCTCCTGCACACTCAGACACAGGGATCAAACATAGCAGGACCTAACCAACTTGGTTGATCATATTAAAACTACCACGGAGTCCAACATGAACTTTATCACTAGTATCCACATAGACTTCTACATTCCTACCTTTTTTTTTTGGATGAAGGTAAATATATTATAGATCAGATGAGGATATACATGTTAGACATACAAAAAAATAGAAAATATGTGTCCAAATCTTGAGGAACATCGTCTCAATATTGGGAACATCCCCTTCGTATTGGCATCTATTTCTTGCTGGGTATATAAGAAAGATCATACAGGACATCACCAAATAACAAGCTTTGTTTAACTGGTTGTTGCCGTGGAAGCGCCGGTGAAAGACCCTTAGCATGCGCTTAGAGGTGCTCATCTCTAGACTCATGTGCAACCAAGTCTTCACTTGGTCCCATAGGGCTTTAGTTATCACATAGGAGAAGAAAGTGTGATCTAAAGTCTCATCGGCAGCTTGGCAAAGGGGGCAAGTTTTGCATGTCTCATATGGATCCTATCTTTGGTGTAGTTACCCATGTGCGAGCCATAAAGAGAATTGTTTCCATACCACTTTTGACCACACCTTTGGCTGGCTTCGTGGCTTGAAAAATTCATCGGCACCGGTTGATCCTCGCTGCTGTGTTGCTAGAAACCGAGCAGACTGTGCCTCCTGTGCATTATGTGCATGGTCTGCCTGAGCTACTTCTGTATGTTGGCCATTTTGTGAGAGACCCATTGCTGAGTTGCTGTGGCCTACCCATTCTGTGGGGTGGCTTGCTAACCTTGCTGTGTAGAGCCAACTCGTGTGAAGGAACTAGTGGTGGATCTATCTCATCCATAGCGTGTCCTTATGCTAGATGTTTCATAATGCTTTGCATAGAGGGCTGAATTCCATGCTCGTAGATCACAAACACCGTAACCTCCCTTCTTCTTCGGTAGACACAATCGCCCAAGGAATTGGAGTGGCACTCGCATTTTTGAAATTGAAAGACATGACTACATAGCATAAAGTCCCATCATATGCCATCATATGTCATGAAACTTACTTTGTCATGATCTTCTTAAGCCAAAAGTATTTGGTGATACACCTTGTATGCATACATCATGCAAACGACCACGTGCCCGATCATTGAGTTCAGCAACTAATCTACGGTAAAGGATAACAATAGATCCTTTTGAGATCTCAAAAATAAATACGCATTCTCCACCTTTATTAACCAACACCACATCAAATATCAAAGAGTCACGTAGAAATTTCTTCGGATGAGTCTAGTGATTAACATATGAAGTGCTATCATAATAAGGTTTGAGGTTCAAATCTTGATAAATCCGAGGTAAATACCTTTCTTATGTGTTAGTCATTATTCCAAAAGCTAGTAGCCGTCCGTGATTTACCTCCTCCGTGTTAATCTTGAGACGAATTGACGGAAGTATTGAGGACGAACGTATTCATCTTTTACCACAAAAGATCACATAGGAAATTGCACCTCCCAAATATGTTTGACATTTAGCAATTTTTCCACTTCGATCTATATAATTTTATCTTTTTGGCCCAAAGTGTCTATTTTTCTACTTCACCGGTTCACTGATATGTTGAGATGGTGTTCCATCAATTGTAGGGAGACTCCACCCATATCCTATGCCCTTCGATAAAAGGCGTCACTATTCCGAAAAGACACATGATTACCTCCTTTTTTAGCTCCAAGTCTAAGTTGGATGCCACTCGGATAGTCTTTACTGAATCACTAGGAACTCTTTGTGCGTCCTCATGCTCTTCCTCTGGGATCATGGCATACTCTACCTCCTGGAACAAATTAATCTCCTGCCCAACACCCCTTTAGGCTCACTCAACTTCACCAACTCCTCGAGCACGCTTTTGATCAATTCAGACAATCTCCACATATCACTTTCGAGATGTCTCCTAACTTCCCCCAAAACTCACCAACCTTTAACTCCACTGAAAACTTGGTCTTTTGATGAAAATGAGAGGCAATCATCATGAAAGTACTCAAAGTGGGATGCGTTGGGATGACATTGTAAGTTGATGGTACATCTATCACTATAAAAAAAGGTCATGACAATTCGTTCGAGGGGCTCTTCCATCAAAGACAATGGCAAGTATATCCACCCATCGGCTACACAGAGTGCCCTGAGAAGCCAAACAAAGCCAAAGTTACTAGACTCAACTCTACTTCTCCAATTCGCATATGATCAAAGACTTGCTTGAATAGAACGTTCACTGAGTTGCCCAAGTAACTGAGCACCTGGGCAATATCATAGTTGATGATGGTAGCCCGATTGACTAGGGCACCATTACAAGGGGTGTAGTCACAGCCTAAGGTCACCCAGTCTGAATCCAATAGTGAGCATGTTGAGATTCTTGGAGATCCTAGTGATCACCAGACTCTCCATCTTGTTGGAAATGGGGATAGTGAAGAATGTGACCATGTTCCCCACTACTCATAATGGAAAAGTCCATTATGTCCCTAGTTTATTTTCCTATATAAAGGGGATGTATCCAAGGATCTAGGGATATAATCAGGGTGCGTTGGAGACGAGAGTAAGAGGAGAATATTCAAGGTGGTGAGATTTGGTTTGTGGAATTGCGGAGGACTTTCCGATCTTGTGATCGCTCTTCCGACAGCGAGTTTTCGCCATTACCGATAACGGATTTGCGGGAGATCGCTGTAAGTTTTTACCGCTTTTATTTTATTCGTCTATCATGCATTTAGAATATAAATCTACATTGGTATCAGAACGCGTAGTTATTTCTAAATGCTTATAGACGAATTATGAAATTGCCGTACGAATGTTTCCTCATTTTGTTATTTCCCGTCGCTATTTTGCACGACTAATGTGTCGTAGCATACACGTTATGCCAAATTTGCAAAATCAAGACCGCTGGATTTGCTGACGACGACAGTCTGTGGTCGTCGATGACATCTTGGCTGGCCGGCTATGTGTTAGTAGCTAGGACGGGCAGAACCACAGTCGACGATCTCGTCGGGCCTGAAAGGACCGGCTGCCACCGATAGAAGGCTGGCATGGCTGACGATTGTGTTTGTCGCAATTGCGGCGTGGGCAGCATGATCGAAGTGGGCGGCTTGGTGGCATGCACAGCGTACACGACGTGCACAATGTGCACGGTATGCGAGGTTGTGAGGCAAAGAAAAACGAATAGAGATAAAAGATGAAGTTTTTTTTCAAAAAAAAAAAACAGAAACGTGGCAATGTTGTGATACGTTCACAGAGATAAGAATTTGATTGCCACATGCAATTAAATTTTTTTGTTTCATTTTTTTTTCAATGTAGTTTTTTTTTAACCTTACGTGTTTAAAAAAAAATTATATTAATGTATATAAATAATGCATGTTAAGATTAATTAAAATTATGATTATTGGTTAATTTTAATTAATCATGTGGGCTGGTTGGTCCAATTAGACCCGGTTTAAATTAAACCATTAGGTTTAATTAAACCAATTTGATCCAATCTCAAATTAATTTGGGTTGATTAATTAGACTTGGACCAAATATGATCAAATGACCAGATTTGTTCTAATGAGTCAGATTTGATCAAAACAATTAAATTTGTTCTAATTAGTCGGACTTAAACCAATGGGCATTGGTTTGATCAAACGGGTCTGAGTTTGATCAATAAGTCTAAAATTGATAGAAATGAACTTAGAGAAAAAGTAACAGAACATAGGTACAAAAATCCCTGTCCAATTAAATTAGTTCTAATTAAGGACAATGAACCGAGTTTAGGATCTGGATCCCTGATCAACCGATCCAATGACTCTGACAAATTAGATTAGTTCTAATTATCGACTTGAACTCCTGAAAATCGAGAAGATTTGTTTTTCTTGATTTATTATGTTGGTACTATGCCTGTATAAATTGAAATAAGCCGATTTTGTATTGGTTAGTCGGTTTTGTACTGACTTATTTTTTTTTAATTTTTCAGATGGCTAGTCATGATTTACGACAACATGAGCTTTGGGAGGAGATTAAGGAGCTTGATTTCGATCCTGTTCAAGGACTCGGATGGCTTATTGGTCGGCTCGATCGGTTGTTCTGGAAACTCGAGCGAGAAGAATTTCCAGTCGAAGACACACACAGAAGATTTGCTCTAGTCTATTCACTGCCAGAAAACCTTAGGCAGATAGCATTCCAACTTTGGGATAATTATGATGGACACATCTCGTATTCAGAGATGTGCAGACAGTTGCTTCATCTCTATTGGGGTCCTGAAGACCCAGAGGAGGATCAAGATGAATCTGAAGAGGATTCAGAAGATCCTGCAGATCCTCCAGAGGAGGATCCAGAAGAATCTGAAGAGCATTCAGAAGATCCTGAAGATCCAGAGGAGGATCAAGATAAATCTGAAGAGGATCTAGGAGTGTGTGTGTGGGATCCAATTGAAAATCTTGAAGTTGTCCTGCCTGGGATTACCCCTAATGAGTCCAGGCTGAGAGGGATTATTTTGGCCACTGCACTAGTGTCTGTCCTAGTGGGAGTGGTAGTTGCCTATCTAGTTTATTAGAGTTCTGTTATTTTTATTGTTGTTTTGTATGAACAATAGTTAGTCCATTTCATTCACGTCAGTTAGTTATATGTTAACAATATGCAGCATAATTTTATATTAATGATATGTTCATTTATTTATGTTGTTTGCTTGACATGATGCATGATTAGTTCATGATGTATTAAATGATTAGTTCATTTAATTAAAAAAACATGATATATTAAATGATTAGTTCATTTAATTAAAGAATTCATGATATTATAAATGATTAGTATTGGTGCAATATCCCTCAGGTCAAGGTTGACCTGGTTGACCAAGCTTGAGTCTTGGTTTAGGTTTCGATGTTTGACAATATATTGGGTTTAGATGATATGGACAATGCAGGTGCAGTTGTTCATTTAGGGAGATTGTTGATACAATTCCCGTTTGGTCAAGGTTGACCAGTTAAGATTGTGAAGGAAAGTCAAGTAGGTCAAGGTTGACTAGATACTTGACTGAAAGTCCTGGTGAGTGAAGCCAAGCAGAAAGAAGTCCTGGTGAGTGAAGCCAGGCAGGAGGAAGTCCTAGTGAGTGAAGCTAGGCAATTGGAAAAGTCCTGGTGAGTGAAGCCAGGCAGGAGGAAGTCCTGGTGAGTGAAGCCAGGCAGAAGGAAGTCCTAGTGAGTGAAGCTAGGCAGGAGGAAAATCCTGGTGAGTGAAGTCGGGTGAAAGACCTAGTGAGTAAAGCTAGGCAATTAAGAAAGTCCTGGTGAGTGAAGCCAGGCAGGAGAAATCTAGATGGGTCAAGGTTGACCAGACATCTGGTGAGAGTCCAAGTAGGTCAAAGGGATTGACTGAATACTTGGCAAGAAGAGAAAAGTCCAAGTGGGTCAAAGGGATTGACCAGACACTTGGTGAGAGAGTCTTAGCTGGTCAAGGGTGACCGGATGCTAGGTTTTATATACCAACAAGTCATGGTTGACTAGATGTTGGTTTAGGGGGCTTTGAACTTGGTTTTGGGCAAAAATCAAGATCTGGATTGATCAGCCGATTGATCCAGCAGATCTGGATCGATCAGTGGATCGATCCAGAAGATCTGGATCGATCAGCCGATCGATTGGATCATGCCCAATTGATCGGCCGATCGATCGGGTGAGTCCCCGCGAACAGAACCCCTCTGGATCGATCCAGAGGTCCCAATCGATCAGTGGATCGATTGGGAGCTGCTGTTTGCGCGCGATAAGCCTTGGATCGATCAACCGATCGATCCAAGCTATTCCAAAAAGCACAGAGGCTCTCTGGATCGATCGGTTGATCGATACAAAGCCTCCCTGATCGATTGGGAGCGTTCCAATCAATCGGGATCCGACCGTTGGCGTCGTATTTAGTTGCAGGCGAGCGTTTCCTTCAGCAGAACTTTACGATTTCATCTCAGATCAACACAGCATCTCCACAACTTCTCAACAAAGTTCAGATCGCTAGTTCTTGAAGGTTCTTGGAAGTTTTCCAAGTCAAGAGGCGGATCTACAGCTGAGGAAGAAAGCTAGGGTTAGGTTTTCTATACTCATTGTAAGCTTTTGCTTGTATTTGTGCATCCTTTCCCTTTCTTCTTGTAGTGTGAGATTGTAGGGCTTCTCCACCTTTGGTAGTTACCATAAAGGAGTGTTATTCATAGTGGATGGTGCGTGAGTGTGTGGATCCTTGGACTAGTCACCTCCTTTGGAGGTGGATACCAAGTAAATCTACTTGTTAACATTGTGTGTGTTGTTTTCTTGTTCATTTCCGCTGCACATCCTCAAAGAAACAAGCAACGTCGATCACAAGCATGCGACGAGCTATTCCCCCCCCCCCCCCCCCCCCCTCTAGCTACATAATCGGTCCCAACAAGCGGTATCAGAGCAAGGTCGCTATTCACCGGAATCATCGCCGGAAGGGGCAAAGAGCTAGAGGGTAAAGAAGTTGGAGCAAAATTCTTTAAGTCAAAGATTTCTTCAAGCTCAGCTTCAACATGCAATTCCAAGATGGACTTGGTTTTGACACAAGGGTGGCTCCACCGTACACATCTACAAGCTTCGATCTTTGGAAATCCAAGGATCGAAAACTTCTTAATGGTGGAGATAGAGCAATGGTTTGCTCTTATGGAAGGTTTCGAGGTTCCAACAAATTCCAAGGGCAAAGTCCTCAAGAAAAGCAAATGAAGCCAAGAACAAATCCAAAGATGTGAGACCAATGATAAAGTGACCAAGCTTTTGGTCAATCTATTGCCTAGCCACATTCTTGGAAAAATTGGAGAGTTCAAGGATGCCAAGGAGCTTTGGAGTAAATTGGCATCAATTCATGAGATCCCCTCCACTGTACCGAATCAAGAGGAATCCAAAGAGGGCGACTCATTGGAGCAAGACCAAGAGGAGGACTTCAAAGTTGAGAAATGCTCAACTTCCGAAGAAGAGGAAGTCCAAGAAGCCTCATCTTCAAAGGAATGCAATGAAGAAGGCAAGGAGGGAGCATACTCCTTGTTCCATGTACAAGATGAGGATGAGGAAGTCTCCACCTCTAGGATTGAGGGGGAGCAATTTTCATTGACACCGGACCAAGAGCAAGAAGAAGCCTCCACATCCGGGTCAAAAGAAGAAGAGGATGAAGAAGCTTCCACCTCCACAAGTCAAGACAAATCTATTGGAGGAGTATCAAGTTCGGATCAAGAGGAAGCCTCTACCTCCGGATCAAAAGGAGAAGATGCCACCCCTACAAGCAAAGGTATAACAATTTCAATAGAAAATAACAAAAATCATATCATTTGCTTTGAGTGTAGGGAAAAAGGGCATTACAAAAGTAAATGCCCTAAATTGGCCAAGAAGAAGGGCTAGGTGGCACAAAAGGGCAAGGAGAAGTCTAAGGAGACCGCTCCCAAAACAAAAAGGAGCAAGGAGCACATTGTGTGTTTTTTGTGCAATCAAAAGGGACATTATCGGAGCCAATGTCCTAAGGGGAAGAAAGCGGTCAAAGTCAAAGGAGGAAGCACGAATCAAGGGGGAGCTTCCAAGGTAAAACGTAAGGTATCATTTATTGAACCTATTCCTTTGACAAATGGTAAAAAGCATGCTAATTCAAATTTGTATCATTTTAATGCTATTTACCATAAAAATAAGAAGCATGATAGCATTAAAGAAAAACATATGGCTCTCCATGCTAAGACTACCACACCTAGGGTTAGGAAGGTAGGTAAAAGTTTAGGCAATAACACTAAGGACCATAGTTATAAGCCTAGAAATAAAAATGCTCATGGAATAAATGAAAAACCAAAATCTAGGGATTTGTGGAAAGAAAATCAAGTGTTAAGGTCAAGACTTGATAATATGGAAAAGACCTTAAAGAGGATGGAAAATATCTTAAAAGGGCAAAATGAGCAAAACCTAGGTTTGGGAATACAAAGGTCATCCAATGTCCATAGGGGTTTGGCATACAAACCTAAAATAAAAAGGGATGTGCCTTCTTATCATAGGGCTCTATATAATTATGGAACAAACCCTAAGTCTAGTGGTCAAGTCAAAAATACTAGGGAGATTATCCCTAAGAGTATTTTTGCAACAAATGTGACTAAGACTTCTAAGAAGTCCAAGAAAGTCACAAAGAAGGTCACAAGGGAGGTAATCCCTAGGGTTGACCTAGAAAATGTGACCAAGGCTTCTAAGAAGCCAAACAAGGTCACTAGGAAGGTATCTAGGGATGTTATCCCTAGTGAGTACCTAGAGCATCCAAGGAGCACCAATAGGTTTTGGGTTCTTAGGAGCATCTTCTCTATCCCATAGATGGGTTAGAGAGTGTCAACTCTAAGTGGAAGGGTAGTTAACCCAATCATGATGAAGTTGACACTCAAGGAGAATTTTCAAGGTTATTATTAACCTTTGAAAATGAAAAGGATAAAGGGTTTACTCTTCGAAAGAGTAAAATGAGTCATTTTTTGAGAAATTGGATGAAATTTTAAATGACACAATTTGAGAAAATCATAAGAACTACCAAGTTGGGATTTTGGTATGTTCTTAGGAAGTTAAAAGCAAATTTAAGCCTCAACTCAATTGATTACTCTTTAAAAGAGAAAATTATGCCAAAATTTGAGGAATATGGTTAATTTAAATTGGCACAAATTAGGAAAAGCAAAAGAAATGTCAAATTTGGTTTTTGACATTTTCTTGGGAAATAGTGGGCAATCTAAGATTTAAATTTTTAAGTTAGCTAAGGGTTAAGGATACTTAGGTAGGTAATCTAGGTATTTTATCTATGCTAACTTGTCATGCTTTGCTTGTCCATCACATGCCATGACATCATATTTATTTATTTGTGTTTGCACTCATACCTTATTATGAAAAACAAAAAATACCATGTCATGTCATCCATATATCATATAGTTATAGGAAATTTTCTTTTGAAAATTATTTCTTTTTGATGTATGCCATAACATCATCATGCATCATTTTAATTCCGTGTTTATTAAGGACAAATGACATTAATTAACAAGTAACATCCTTGGTGGATGTCTATAATTTAAAAAAAGCCTAGATAGATATACATGATCCCTAGATTAGGGCAAAACCAAACTTTACATCTCACACGAACTATAAGGTGGCTTGTATGTGTTTTAGTGCACATTAGATACAAGTGAGATGTTAGGATGATGAACAAAACTCAAGATGTTGATTTAGTGCATTCTTTTGAGTTTTAAGTTCATCAAAACACATAGTTATGTGTATTCCCATCATTGGGAAAGCTAATGTACAAGTCATGTGCATTAAGCCCAAGGAACATGGTGGGATATTGGTTTTGAAAATCATTTAAAAATGTTTTTGGAAAACCTTGATGAAGACTATCTTTTGAGAGTAATCATCATTGAATAGTTGAGCACAAACTAGAGGAAAACACAAAATTTTTTCTAAGTTCTCTAGTTTGTGTCAATTTTTGAAAATATGAAATATTTTCTTAGAAAACTATTTTTCCATGATAATATATGCCCTAAATAGTGTCTACACAAATTTTCACAATTTTTGGATTTTTGTAGAATTTTCTAGGGATTTCTGAAGTTGACTGAAATGAAATTTCAGCAACTATCAGAACTCCAATCGATCACCCAATCGATTGGAGTGCCTTAATTGATTAGGTGATCGATTGAGAAGGCAAATCTCGCGAGCAGAAGCTCGCTGGATCGATCAGTGGATCGATCCAAACTGGCTGAATCGATCAGTGGATCGATTCAAGATAGTTCAATCGATTGGGACCCAACTCCAATCGATTGAAAATGCTGATTTTGGCTGGGAAAGCCTGATTTCAACATTCCAAACCAAGTTTAGTCTAGGAAACCATTCCTAATCCCTCGAAATACATTTGTATACATATAAAGGGTGTTTTCATGTTGAAAACAAGGATTGATTGGTTGAGGAAGACTAAATTGAAGTTTAGGTTGAGGTTTGGTTTCAATATTGAATTTTTGAACCTCAAAACTTCTAAATTTGGGTTTCCTAAAGGTTTAGGGATTCCAAGTCATTGTTGGTGCAATGACAGAAGGTACGACCATGTCTTTAGGGGGAGTTACTCTTTAAGGACATGAAAATTATTTTTCATACGCCTTGGAAGGTGGTTAACCTTCTGTCGTATAAATGCTTAAGGTTGAGCATTTGTTTACAATGGAGAGTGGATATCTCCATTGTTTAAGTTAAAAAAAAAATGCTCAAGGATGAGCATTTGACTACATTAATGGGAGAATGTAGGGTTAAGGATAATGAAGGGTATGAGACTTTCATTATCGTGTTGATCACAATGAGTGAAGTTGTGAACAACAATGAGCAACTCTTCAGGGGAAGAGTTTTCAAAGATGGGGCATTTGTTGATGTGTGCCAATAGGGGGAGAATGTATGGTTAAGTTAGGCCTTCAGTACCTAAAGAGGGAGTTTGCCCTCTAGAAAAGGAGGAAAATGAAGGGAACTATCATTCATATATTGGCATGAAGGGAATTGAGGCTATGAGATTAGCCTAATTTCCTAATTTAACAGGTGGTATTGTCGAACATCAAAAAGGGGGAGATTGTTGGTGCAGTATCCCTCAGGTCAAGGTTGACCTGGTTGACCAAGCTTGAGTCTTGGTTTGGGTTTCGATGTTTGACAATATATTGGGTTTAGATGATATGGACAATGCAGATGCAGTTGTTCATTTAGGGAGATTGTTGATATAATTCCCGTTTGGTCAAGGTTGACCAGTTAAGATTGTAAAGGAAAGTCAAGTAGGTCAAGGTTAACTAGATACTTGACTGAAAGTCCTGGTGAGTGAAGCTAGGTAGAAGGAAGTCCTGGTGAGTGAAGCCAGACAGAAGAAAGTCCTAGTGAGTGAAGCTAGGCAGGAGGAAGTCCTAGTGAGTGAAGCTAGGCAATTGGGAAAGTCCTGGTGAGTGAAGCCAGGCAGGAGGAAGTCCTGGTGAGTGAAGCCAGGTAGAAGGAAGTCCTAGTGAGTGAAGCTAGGCAGGAGGAAAATCCTGGTGAGTGAAGCCAGGTAAAAGACCTAGTGAGTGAAGCTAGGCAATTGGGAAAGTCCTGGTGAGTGAAGCCAGGCAGGAAAAATCCAGATGGGTCAAGGTTGACCAGACATATGGTGAGAGTCCAAGTAGGTCAAAGGGATTGACTGGATACTTGGCAAGAAGAGAAAAGTCCAAGTGGGTCAAAGGGATTGACCAGACACTTGGTGAGAGAGTCCTAGCTGGTCAAGGGTGACCGGATACTAGGTTTTATGTACCAACAAGTCATGGTTGACTAGATGTTGGTTTAGGGGGCTTTGGACTGGGTTTTGGGCAAAAATCAAGATCTGGATTGAGTAGTCGATTGATCCAGCAGATCTGGATTGATCAGCCGATTGATCCAGCAGATCTGGATCGATTAGTGGATCGATCCAGCAGATCTGGATCGATCAGCCTATCGATTGGATCATGCCCAATCGATCGGCCGATCGATCGGGTGAGTCCCCGTGAACAGAACCCCTCTGGATCGATCAATGGATCGATCCAGAGGTCCCAATCGATCAGTGGATCAATTGGGAGCTGCTGTTTGCGCGCGATAAGCCTTGGATTGATCAGTCGATCGATTCAAGCTATTCCAGAAAGCACAGAGGCTCTCTGGATCGATCGGTTGATCGATCCAAAGCCTCCCCGATCGATTGGGAGCGTTCCAATCGATCGGGATCCGACCGTTGGCGTCGTATTTAGCTGCAGGCGAGCGTTTCCTTCAGCAGAACTTTACGATTTCATCTTAGATCAACACAGCATCTCCACAGCTTCTCAACAAAGTTCAGATCGCCAGTTCTTGAAGGTTCTTGGAAGTTTTCCAAGTCAAGAGGCGGATCTACAGCTGAGGAAGAAAGCTAGGGTTAGGTTTTCTATACTCATTGTAAGCTTTTGCTTGTATTTGTGTATCCTTTCCCTTTCTTCTTGTAGTGTGAGATTGTAGGGCTTCTCTGTAACGACCCGCCTTCTACTAACTAAACTGTAAGGCCGAACCGTCACATTATGCTGTGCTAAACTATCTCCATGACCATCACTAAGTCTAGATGCGGAAGCTGTACTAATTAAAATTTTGCTAAACTATTATCTTTTCTTTATTCTACAGGTGCTAAGGGGTGTAATCTAAACTATTCATGTCATTATTATCTCCCCTTATGGTCAAGGAACTTAACTAAGGGTTTCTGGCTGATATCAGGCCTCCCAATCGATCCACGGATCAATTGGAATGGCCTAATCGATCCGTGGATCGACCCAGCATGCTACTGTATGCGGAACTTAGGTTGGATCAATCCAGTGATTGATTCAGCACGCTACTGTGCTCGGGCAATATTCAGGATCGATCGGCTGATCGATCCAGACTGGCCAATTGATCCAGTGATCGATCCCAGGGCTTTCTGTTCGCGACAGAAGGCATCCAGATCGATCGGCTGATCGATCCAGGAGCTTACTGTTCGCGGTACGAACTTCCCAATCGATCGACCGATCGATTGAGAAGCCTCCAATCGATCGACCGATCGATTGAGGTTTCTGATTTCGTACCAACACTCTGATTTCAGCACTGTTTCGTGCCAGTATCACATATATAAGTTCTAAAATAATTGGAAAACATCCTAATATCACACAACTAATGTTCTAAGCATGATAGGGTGCATGATTCACTAATTCATAGCATTTAACATACTAAGGTGCGGAATAATAAAATGCTAAAAAGTTCTAATGCTTAAAACAAGGCTCGTTGAAATTCCCTAAGATCTTTACTCCAAGTTCCATCCACACACATCTTCATCGCATTGCCCTCCAGCCTCCGCTAGTCCATCTTTCCTTTACCTTTATCTGCAGTATAAGGAAAAAGTATCTGTAAGCTTGAGAGCTTAGTAAGAAACTATCTACCTCACTAAAACATGCAAACGATGCAAATTTATGATTTAAAAACATGCTATTTGAAATATGCGCTGAACATGCTAAGATATGATATTCTGGTGTACAACACATGGAAAACAAAAGCTAGTCATGGCATACTATCATCTAAAGCATGTGTAACAAAAGCTGAACATAGAGCTATCATACATCATCATAGGAAAGAGCTGAGCTGAAGCATGAACTAAGCTAAACTAAACTAAGCTAGTACTGAAGTTAAACTATATACACAACTGATTTGTGAGTTTTGAAAACTAATTATCATAATAGATTAAAATACATAATCATGCTGCTGATGGGCCCGGCAACTGTACTTGCTATGCGCGCATCCCTAACTAAACCCGGAGTTGCAAATTCCGAATCTAGTAGGGTTTACTAGGTTAGCTGAACCTAGGGACGACTATGGGAGCCCAACCCAATGGATATCTAATCCAGTACAGTGCCATTGCTAAGAGTAAAATACTGTACATAGCTAATATTTCTTGTCTTGTTTTCACAAGGTTATCTAAACCTATAACTAGGTTGTCTGAACCTAGAGGCGACTGTGGGAGCCCACCCATTGGACGTCTAGTCCCATAATATCTGTAGCAAGACTAATAAGCTGTAAAGTGCTTCTATTGCATTTATCTAAACTAGTAAAACGCTTAAGTTGCATTTTAACTGTGCTAATAATTTAATCGAACACTTGGTATGCGCTAATTCGCATCCTTTGTGCCGAAATCTACATACTACTAAACTGAAGCTTGAAATTCATACGAAAGCTACTTATACTGCAGGTGAGGGGTTTCTTACCTCCTGTTCGGATTTTCTTAGAAATCTAATCGCTAGGTTTTCCGGAGGGGAGATCTCTTCGATGATCTTCTCGCGTCTATGCGTTCCTCTCGCGGAGGGGAGCGTCCTCGTGTCGGAGTCGTCGCCGGAAAGTACCCCTATGGCCCTAGGGATGGAACCCTAAGTGTGCTTATGGTTGGCGCCGAGAGAAGAAGAGGAGAGGGAGGGGGCGGCGTGAGGTTAGGGTGAGGAGGAGAAAGGTCACAAATAAAATAACTCTTCACTAATTTATTTCCCTATTTATATTAAGTGGTTAAATTCCGGCCCAACTTGAATATAAATTTAATTGTCTCCCTTTCCTTTCAGCACGGCCCTGCTGGGTCACTTGGTTACTAGAGTCCGCTATAAGTCGTAGGACCCAATAGGTCTCGGGTTCAATTCCCGCGTCAGCTATTTTACAATTCTATTTATTTTTGCTACTTACGCTACTCTAAAAATTCCATAAAAATATTCTAAAATTCCAGAAAAATCATAGAATATTTCTAAAATAGTTTTGAAAATTTTTGGGCGTTACATTCTTCGCCTTTGGTAGTTACCATAAAGGAGTGTTATTCATAGTGGAGGGTGCGTGAGTGTGTGAATCCTTGGACTAGTCACCTCCTTTGGAGGTGGATACCAAGTAAATCTACTTGTTAGCATTGTGTGCGTTGTTTTCTTGTTTATTTCCGCTGCACATCCTCAAAGAAACAAGCAACGCCGATCACAAGCACGCGACGAGCTATTCACCCCTCCTCTAGCTACATAATCGGTCCCAACAATTAGTTCATTTGTTGGGATGTATGTAATAGAATTGATTAATATTAATTTGATTGGTCATACAGATGATGAGTGAAAACATAGTTGTCACTTGATTTTGTAAACCAACTCAAAGTAATATTAAGTCAATCATAAATTACATACATATGATATACACTGAATACTAAATAATGTGTTTATTTATGATAGATTATGGCAACCAAAAACATAATAGCTGAACTCAACAAAGGTGAAAAACTTAATGGGGATAACTACAAGATCTGACACCTCAAGATACAATATGTACTTGAGGAACAAGAAGTTCTAGAAGCTGTAAATCAGGTTATGGAAGTACCTATAGATGGTCCCACTGCACAACACAAACGAGATCTTGATGCCTATAAGGCATAGAAGAAAAATGACTCCACTGCAAAGGGTATATTGATTAGTTCAATGGTAGACGACCTAGCTTTTGAGTATGAGTCATATCTTACGGCTCATGCAGTCTGGGTAGCCCTTAAAGAAAAATACAGTGGAGTAAGTCTGAGCAAGCTTCGACAGCTGACAATTAAGTTTGATAGCTACAAAAAGCGTCCGAATGTGTCAATGGTTCAACACCTCAGGGAGATGTTGAATATGATTCGGGAGCTTAAAACTGCTGGTCATGAGTTGACTGATGAACAACAGGTTCAAACAGTTATTCGTTCACTTCCAGATTCTTGGGAAACCAGGAAGCAGACCTTAACTCACAGTGAGAGTATCAAGACTTTCACTGACGTCTCACGCCATGTAGAATTGGAGGCGGAGAGAGTTGAATCCGCAAGGATTTCTGGACAAGCCTATGTGGTTGTAGGTTCTGCAGGATCATATGGATCCAAGAAAAAGAAATGGTTCAAGAAAGGGAAGGGAAAGAAGAAGGAAGCTGCTGTTGTGGGACAGGGTCCAATCAAGAAGATAGTCAAGAAGACTGGAAAGAAACCTAAAAACAAGTTGACTTGTTTTAACTGTGGCAAAAAGGGCCACTTTGCTCGGGAGTGCACTGAGCCGAAAAAGGTAAATCCAAGTGTGTCTTCTTTTCAAGAGCATTTTGTTGCTAGTTCAGTGTTGTTAGCTGATTCTTATCCTTTGTGGATTATAGATTCGGGAGCAACCAACCATGTAGCTCGGGAACGAGTTACATTTGTTGAGTACCGTCGGGTACCAGCTGGCAACAAGTGTATCTATGTGGGAAATAATGCAAGAGTTGAAGTCAAAGGAGTCGATACTTGCAAACTCAACCTACGTGGTGGTAGAGTTTTATTTTTACATGATGTCCTGTATGCTCCTGAAATTCGACGGAATCTTGTTTCCGTTACGTGTCTTCTTGATTTAGGGTATTGTATTAATTTTTACAGTCGGTCTGTTGAACTTAAGATTGACTCAGTGTCAATCGGATATGGTTTTTTAACAAATGGTTTTATGGTTCTTGATGTAGAACTAGATGTCAATTATGCTATTGATGGTTGTTTTTCAAACATTGCTTTAACTAGTGATGCAGATATAACTGATGAGGTTTGACATGCTAGATTAGGACATATAGGACAAGAACGTATGCATTGGTTAGCTAGAGAGGGTCTATTGGGTACTCGAGCTAAGATTCAATTGTCTATATGTGAGCATTGTCTTGCTGGAAAAGCAACTAGGAAACCATTTGGTAAGGCTATTATATCTGAATCAACATTGCAGTTAATTCATTCGGGCATTTGTGGTCCAATGAATGTGACGGCTAGACATGGAGCTTCCTATTTCATTACATTTATTGATGATTTCTCTAGGTTCGGTTATGTGTATTTGATTTCTCACAAATCTGAAGCATTAGATTGCTTCATTCGTTATATAAACGAAGTTGAGAATCAAACGGAATGTAAAGTTAAGGCTTTACGCTCTGACCGTGGAGGGGAGTATTTGTCTGATATGTTCAAGACAATATGTAATGATAGAGAGATTATTAGACAGCTGACAATCCCTGGAACTCCACAGCAAAATGGGGTAGCTGAAAGAAGAAATAAGACTCTTCTTGAAATGGTTAGGTCTATGATGGCGCAAGCTAATTTGCCAATCTCCTATTGGGGAGATGCATTATTAACTGCAACCTATATACTTAACAAAGTGCCTTCAAAGTCAGTTCCATCTACCCCATATGAACGTTGGATAGGCAAAAAACCAGATTTGAGTAATCTGAGACCCTGGGGGTCAGCTGCTTATGTTCATGATAGTTCTCACAAGTATGGAAAACTAGGGCCTAGAGGTAAGAAATGTATCTTTATAAGATATCATGAGACCTCCAAAGGTTATGTTTTCATAGGTGAGCAACTAGATGGAACTATCTCCGAAATAGACTCGAGAGATGCGACTTTTCTCGAAACAGAGTTCCCAATCAGAGGTGATGTTGATAAAAATGTTCCTCTATTTAAGTAGGATGAGATATTATCAATGAGAGAGGTGTCAAAAGGGAGACCTGAGTCTAGTCAACCGAGTGGGAGTGATATGCCAAGTCATGAGTTGACTTCTCAACAGCCCAACTTACGGAGAAGTGTTCGTAAGATTAAACCTAAGAAGAGGTTTGATATTGAGAATGAGGCATTGTTTACACTTCCAATTGACGATGACGAACCTCAATCCATTGAGGAAGCATTGGGATGTAGAGTTAGAGAAAAATAGAAAGCTGCAATGGTTGAAGAGATGGAGTCCATGATTCAAAATCATGTTTGGGACTTAGTTGATCTTCCTCCGGGCCGAAGGGCTATTGGGAATAAGTGGATTCTCAAAATAAAGAGGAAAGCAGATAGATCGATTAACAGATACAAAGCTCATTTAGTTGCAAAAGGATATACTCAAATGGAGGGTATTGACTTTGAAGAGACATTTTCTCCTGTAGTGAAATTTGTATCAATAAGAGTTATTTTGACCTTTGTGGCACATTATGACTTGGAATTATATCAAATGGATGTAAAAACCGCTTTCCTTAATGGTGATCTTGACGAAGAAATATATATGGTCCAACCAGAAGGTTTCACTGCTGAAGGCCAAGAGCAGAAAGTATGTAGACTTAGAAAGTCTATATATGGGCTAAAGCAAGCGTCAAGACAATGGAACATAAGATTTAACGAAGTCGTTTTATCTTATGGTTTTGAGATGATCAATGAGGATCATTGTGTTTTCCTGAAAAGGGAAAAAGGAAAGTATGTCATTTTATTATTATATGTTGATGATATGCTAATAGCTGGAAATGATATAGGATATGTGAATGAAGTCAAGGAGTGGCTGCCATCACAATTTGATACAACAGATATGGGAGAAGCTGAATACATCTTAGGGGTGAAGATCATAAGAGATCGTTCTAAAAGACTTTTGGGTTTGTCACAAGAGTCTTATATAAATAAGATGTTACATCATTTCAGCATGTCTAATTGTAACATAGAACATACACCTATTGTGAAAGGTACTGTGTTGAGCAAGAGTATGTGTCCTAAAACTCCAGAGGAAATAGCTGAGATGAATAAAAAATCATATGTCAGTGCTATTGGTAGCTTGATATACACTATGTTGTGTACACGTCCCGATATCAGCTATGTTGTGGGCTTGGTCAGTCACTTCCAGTCAAACCCAGGACCGAGACACTGGAAGGCAGTAAAAAGGATATTCAGATATCTGAAGGCAACAATAGATCATTGTCTCTGTTTTCAAGGATCAGATATGAGTCTGAAAGGTTATTCAGATGCAGATCGGGCTGGAGACCTGGATGATAGAAAATCCACATCAGACTATGCATTCTTGCTGAATGGTGGCGCCATCTCCTGAAACAGCAAGAAACAAGCTTGTGTAGCTTTGTCGACTATGGAAGCTGAATATGTGGCATGTTCAGCAGCTGTGCAAGAAGCAGTTTGGTTGAGAAGGTTTCCGAAGCATTTGAAAATTACTGAGGATAGTGGGAGTCCAGTAACTGTCTACTGTGACAGTCAAGCTGCAATAGCTTTTTCCAAGGATCCCAAATATCATAACAAAGGCAAGCATATAGAAATTAAATATAATTTTGTAAAGGATATTATGGCTAAAAGAAAAGTCATCCTTGAGTATGTTCCTACACGTGTTATGCTTGTAGATCCTTTTACTAAGCCAATGACTAAAGAGTCATTTAAAGAACATGTAAAGTCTTTGGGACTTCGTAGAATGTAACACCATTGAAATAACAATAAGACTTTGTGTTTTGATTGTGTCATTTGTCATAATTTATTCAGTGTATATGTTGTATTTGTTACATTCATGTAAGATCTTGGTGAGCATGTTGGCAGGTGGAGATTGGTCCACTCAGATGGACAATCATCTCTGTTTGTTAAGTACAAATAGGGGTAAGACCGTTACTTATGAAATAGCTTACGTAGCTGAAATTATAAAATTAGAGACAGATTCAGAAGTTGAGGTCACTTTGATAATTGTGTCAAGATGAGATCATTTATGTGTAAATAATGATCTAAGTAAATGAACCCACCATTTACTGAACCTGTTGAAGGTCAGATTAGAATTCATATGTTGAATTCCAGATTAGACGTTAAGTATGTCTAGATCAAAATCAGTACGATGTTAAATTTGAAGACAACATGTGCTCTTTTTAGTAAAGAGAATAGCATCGTAGCATGTAATTCATACCACATGTGCTATTGTGACAATAAAGGTAGTAGGAGAATGAATCCCTGTTTCTCTACTATGTGAGACCTTTGAGATTATATGTTAATCTCAATTTTTCCCTTAGTGACTATTTAGCTGTTTACTTGAAGTTTTAATCAGTGTTTGCTACTTTAGCGTGTATCCTATGGCTATAGATGATTCGATCTATGGAGCATGTCTAGGAAAGCAACTGATTAAAATGAATTGATTCTAGCTAAAAAAGAAGATTAAATATATTTACATCTTTTGTTGTTATTCACTGGTCGACCAATTTCTGTTATGTACGGAAATGAATGTGAATATAGGATATGGAACATGCTCATGACATAGTGGTCATTATAATGGATTAGAGATGTTCATATCGATGTAAATGAAAATTATTTAATCTGGGTAAATAGCAAGACATGGATATCTTCAAGATAATGGCTATGTGTCACTTGAAGATTGGATGGATCCTGGATAAAGGCTATGTGCCACCAGGAAAGTGGCTAAGTGCCATGAAGAGTGTGTCTCTAATTTATTTGAGCAGCTAAGCAAAGTGTAACAACTTTATTAGCATTGATTACTCAACGAGCGGCTAAGTCAAGGTGTAACAATCTTCTTAACAACTATCGCTCAGTGTGCTTACTGTCGCACGAACCATTTTCTCTAAATATGGATTGGATGTTCTCATATGGTCTATGTGACCAAACTCTCTAATAGTCTATGTGACTCATTAAGTCTTTGTGACTTACCTGAATGAACTAGTCTTAGTGGCTTACCTTGGACGAGTGGGAGATGTTGGAAATGGGGATAGTGGGGAACGTGACCATGTTCCCCACTACTCATAATGGAAAATTCCATTATGCCCTTGGTTTATTTCCCTATATAAAGGGGATACGTCCAAGGATTTAGGGATATAATCAGGGTGCGTTGGAGACGAGAGTAAGAGGAGAATATTCAAGACGGTGAGATTTAGTTTGTGGAATTACGGAAGGCTTTCCGATATTATGATCGCTCTTCCGACAGCGAATTTTCGCCATTGCCAATTACAGATCTACGAAAGATCACTGTAAATTTTTATCACTTTTATTTTATTCATTTATCATGCATTTATAATATAAATCCACACATCTGTCCGTGAGCCTTTCTTGCATCCTCACAAATATGCAGTCTTCTCCTTCGATACCCGAAGGGCTTGAGAACTCATTCAGAGAAGGGGCAATAGTTGACCAACTTTTCTACTTTCTTGTTGGCGTGAGCAGTAGTCTTCTCTCGTCGCAATCCCTGTGCCTACACGTATACTGCTTCGCCCGACCAAGAAGTTTAAGTCGCCCTCTCAGAGACCTTACAAGAAAGTACTAGTTAATATCTCCGAAGTCGCAAACGAAGCTTCCAATGAAAAGGTGGTTAACTCAAGTTGCAGAAATTTAAGTTCAGATTGACTTCTGAACATGGAATCGAGCCATTGGCTTTCTATTGTTTCTTCCGTGCAGCTTCTGAATGGCTTGTGCTTCCACCGAGTGCACCACATTGTGCGCGCACTCAGACGGAGCATGTGTGCAGTGTATGATCCTCTAAATTATACTCCGGTACGGCAGTTCTGTTACAACCTATTATCCTAGCACAAACTATAACCTTTAATAGGGCAATCAAGTATTTCATCATTACTATCAAGAATCATAAAGATGAACAATGATAAACTAAAGCATCTAAGAAAACGTTTTTTTTAAGAGGGTTCAAGCTTAGCATGGTCAATTTGTTAAATAACCAGAGCCAGTCACAACATTAGTCTATGTACAGAAAATCTTACATCGAGCAAAGCTCTCATTTCAGATGGAAGATCCAGACCTCAGAACCCTCTCTAGCTTCTCAGCCTTAACGTAATCCTTATCGGTAAGTGGTCCGGCAGGAAATGCTGTGATCTCAACAACAAGATGTGGAGTGGGAAGTTCATCAAATAGAGCTCTTACATTATTGCAACAAACACTTTCTCCATGAGCGCTCTCCCTTCGTATCTGACAACCCTACATGCCCCATAACGGTTACCGTTCAGTAAACATCATATAGAACTCAAGTTGTGTCAATTGCATAAAAAGTAGATCAGGCAAAAGGAATGTATATGCCTTTGTGATCAACTTCTTTCACTTTTTCTTAAAAATTGATAAAAAGATAAAATCAATATGTGACCATGGAGAAACAGACAATAATAACTACTAGATAAGCAGAATAAGTTGTCTATTACCTTGTGTGAGGTCGCATCCACAAAATGATCATCCTCAGAAAGCAATGATGCAACGGCTCGCAGAAGTCTTTGGCCTTCAGCCTTCGAAGGTACTCTGTAATTTCTCTTTAAGGTACCCTTTGTTGTTGGGTGCCACTTCCTAACCAGCTTCCTCCGATTAGTTGCCTCTTTATCACCTGAATTTACTCATAATGGAACAAATCATAATCTGTATCTAACAATATCAATATGTAAGCAGTTAGATTGCTGCATAGTGCATGTGTAATATATGGAAGTATACACCAATTTATATACAGTCAACATCAACGTGTTTGTGATTGTAATGATAGAAATATAATCCCAGTGCCATCAAGAACTTGGTCAAAATAAATAAACCATAAAAATAGTTTAAATCTATTCAATAATTAACAAAAATGAAGCAAACTAAAATTTCTAAGAGGTCGAAATAGACAAAAGAGAATGCTTATGCAGAAGAAACCTAAACTAATGTGCAATATTGGCAATTTTTAATCAATCGCACATCATTGACTTCCTTGTAATCATCAAATTCCTTTCCCTTTTCAGCTAAAGCTTCTTGATGGCAATAATTTATTAGCTCTCATTTGTCTTTGCAACTCCATGCCAGGCCTTGTCCTAATAAGATGTCATCATGTTCCAAACATCAAATAATCATTCATTTAAATTATTATATGTTTTCAATTAAGTATTTCTTCCCTTCTCTTACATTCATCCATTCTTTATGTTAGATTAAGGTTAAAGTATATGCATCATCCCCTTATCTAGTTTCTAACTACAAATGGATGAATTGACTGAAAGTTAAAACAGTATGTGGATTACATAGGCATATTCAAGCATATCGACAACTTTTTAAAACTCAGAAACGAACAACAAATTTACTGATCCATTGAAAAAAATGTTATTTAGGTGGATTTTTTAATTCAAAATTACTAGAAAATCCATGCTCCATATCAAGATTTATAATCAAACTATGGTTATTTTGCTCCACAGACATGCAATTAAAATTTAGTTAAGGAGACCCTTTCTGTTCAAGTACACAAAATAATACTCTCACGCTTTAATCAAATCATCATGTTAGTTTAGCAATTCATATGTAACCTACGCCCATATAATAATGATTGAAGCTCTTAATAGTCTCGATATAGATTTTCATTGCTACTGACAAAATGCCTTACTTTCTTTCCTCATCTCCACTATAAGCATTGTTTGCTCAGCCATTATAATATACAAACATGGATATCAGGGAAACAAATAAGATAAAGTCACATCTAACATGTAAAACATGTTTGAATTTGATTTTTAGCTCGACAGTTTGATATAAGAAAATGCACTCTAATACCTTTATAACAAACTATAAACTAGTTGTCCTCTTTACAAATAGGAATAACAGGCACCCCAGTTATTACAGATGATTATGCATAATTGCATATATTATCATGCTATTTTAGCTCTCTGTAAGATCAATATCACAGTAACACCCATGTCATTTATATCTCTTGTAACTACACAATATAATATTTGCTTTGATCTCCATTTACCTCTCACACCTTCAAGCCTTTACCACATAGCATAGATGATAATTCAATCTTGTTAAAGAAGTTTGCAAGATAGAGCTCCAAACTAATTTTTATTCCATCTAAAGACTCCTAAGAACTAAAATATAGTGAAAAATAAGTATTAGATATGTAACCTAGTGAGGAAGATTAACTGAACCATTGTGCTTAGGCAATTCAATATTTTAAGCACAATGGCACAAAGAAATAAATGATACGCAATAATGTTCTAGAATAAATGCATTACTTGACATTTTAGGTTAACTCAGTATTTGTGGAAGTTCAAATATATCTTCAACTGATGTTTCCAGCATAATTGTATTTAATTCTATGAACTTGTTGATGGGAAAACAAAATAAAAGGATAAAATGCATCTTGTATGTACTTAATTATTCCGCATTAGGTCTAAATATTTTCTGGTTATCTTTCAGATGTATTTATAAGATGCCAATAAAGCGTCAAATGGCAGACAAAATATGTAAAAATGAAAATTTCTCGACATCAGAATTCTGAGCTAAATTGACCGTGAAAGTGAATCCTCTTCTTCCGTTCAGGAGTGTGCTTTAAGTAAGACGATCTAGACAACTTGTGGAACTTGAGATCAAAATTTAGCCGAAGGAAAAGAAGAGCTGAAGCCCCACAAACCTGATCTACCCCGTAGCATCGCAATCCAGTTGGCAAATCCCAAATCGTCACCATCGTCGCTCAAATCTGCAACCATAGGGGAAAGCGTCAACAAGGAAACCGAATAGCTTAATCATCCAGGCAAGAGTTCCAAATACCCGAAGGAACCAACGGGTTGGACTGCGATCCGGCAAGGCCGGCCTTGAGAAGGGCGTAGAAGATGCAGAGCCTGCCGACCCAGATCACAGGGGCTTCGAGCAAGGAAGAGGTCACCCTCAGGCAACTCCCTCCGCGCAATGACTTGAGCTTGGGCACCCTGAAAGAGGAGGGGATGGGAGGCAGGGGTATGACTTTGGACGACGAGGCGAGGCGCCTGACATGGTGGGAGAAAGGATGGAAAGGAGAAGATGCGTTGAGATGGGAATGGAGGAGACAGTGAAGCATGGCAACAGGTCAAAGACGCACGCACGATTGCTGCTTGCAGGAGCCGATAGTTATCGGAACTGGCACAGGCAACCTAAAGGTGTATTTTATACAATTATTATTATTTTAATGTTGTTGTAGTAATTATGAAATAATTATTTTAAAATAAACTAGTTAAACTGATTATAAAATACTAAATGTAAAGTATTTTTATATAAAATCGGAATTAAGTAAACTTTATCAAAATTATTTTAAAACTATTAAACAACAATATAATGAATACAATGTTATAGTAGCTATAACAGTCAATAATTTGGTGTGTTCATGTAAGTAGGACAAACACGACAAACAAATCGTTTAGGTAGTTCAGTTAATCCCCTAGATTGCTACTCCACAATCAATAACCTGATTGTGGATCACTTCCTTGCAAAGACGAAGAATCTCTCTCAATTATAATAACAATACAAATATAAGTAAATATTATGTAATGAAATAATTACACAAATTAGGCATTTCTCTTGTTTACTTGTTGCTCATTTTGATTGCTCTTTAGTGCTTTAGAAAATTGACCATGCTCCCCAACATATCAAAACCTCCCTTCAAGCCTTCTTTTATATGGCCATTGCTAGAAATAATAACATTCAAGAATTTGTCAATTGCTCGACTAGTTTGTATCCATTAGTCGATTGCTTGCCTTTAACCTTTCAACTAATCTGCACTATAGTCAACTTTCGGTCTCTTTGATAGTTATTTTAAACTCCAGCATCTTTTTAATTTCCATTTTGGTATCAGTCCACTAATCTTACCACATTAGTTAACTTCTAAGTTGATTGCTCACCCAAGATGAAATATTATGTTAGTTTGTATCCTAGCTTGAGTCAACTCACTCCATAATTGATTAGACCAAACCACGAGTTGGTGCAAATCACAAACCCCAACAAGGTTTAGGGTTTGCAGTTGACTGACTTAACAAATTAGTCAATTGTTCACTAGAATAGAATCTCGTTCTTTTGAGTATCATCTTGAGTCAACTAGCCAATCAATTTGCTTCACCAGTCAATTGTATATCTAAATAAGTTGACTATTCCCCTGATTAACATGACCCTTCTATTCATTTGATAACTAGTTTAAGTCGAGTGTCCATTCGACTGCTCTATTAGTTAATTAAATTTCCACATCAGTCGATTGATATTCTGATTCCAGCCCCTCTATGGTACTCCTCCAGTCGATCTATATTATTCCTCCAGCATCTCCATGTTTGCTGAGTACAAATCGATCTCAATATATCAAGACTTCTTACTTGCTTTGTAACTAGATGACCTCAGCCTACTACAGCTTCATGTGTCAAGAGACGCTTCACTTCTAGAACTTTCTCATGGCCAAACATCCAATCCTCTTTAATATGTTAGGACTTCTTTACTACTAAATATCTCGTTCTCCTTGATTTGTCTGAATTTCCATCATTTGCCTAACATCTATTCCTCCCTAGCTAACCTATTATAACTTCAACTGCCAAACACTAATTCTATCTTGACTTTCATCACTTTCATAACATTTAATCCTCCTTAACATATTAGAATTTTCACTGTTAATTAGTCATCCTTGACCTATTTAAACTTGCATCACTTACCTAACATCCAATTCTCTCTTATTTATTAAGACTTCTACTATCAATACATGTCAAACTTCTATCTTGCTAACTCTTTGTTGATCTTTTTCATTGTCAACCCTCATTGAACTTCTATATTACAAGTGTCTAGTCTACCTTATTGGACATTTATCCTTGCTAACTCCTTATTGGACTTTTCCATTTCAAAGTGTTTAGTCTACCTTAACTTACTTGATACATCATCTCCAACATATTCTTACACATTACTCAAACATCAAAACACCAAACCTTGGTCAATCTAATAAGGGTCTAGTTATACCAATAATTAGCTAAATTGTTTTGTTTTTGTTTTTCTAAGGAGCCAAAAAATGAAAGAGTATAAATAACTAAGTTGAGGTCCCTAGTCTAAATATCCTATTACCATTGACTCTATATACAAAGTTTAGTTATTGAAAGCTACTTTTGGATTTCTTATTGTAGAATCAATCAATTATAATTTACCATTAGTCAAATAATTTGAATCAATAAACTACCAGCTGACTCAATTATGAACAAATATTTATTCATTGGCTAATCAACTTAAGTTGACTCATTAGTTAATTCAAGTTATTGCTTGACTAGAATCACCTCCAATTGACTAGATCCATGACTACGATCAAATAATGATCGAGTCTTTACTTTACTCTCTAAAGGATATAAGTCTCTCAACTCACACGAGTTTCCCTCCTACAACTTGACTTTGTCACTAAGGCCATCTCTCACTAGGTCCTTAAGTCTCTCAAATGCATCAAACCCATTACTCACTCCACATGTCATCCTTCACTCTTCCTCTATGTCTTCCAACAACTATCAATGATGCATCTTGATATTTCTTATCATGTGGTCCCTTGGATGCCTGATACTATCCTTCTTCAATGTCCAACATACTTCAAGTTATTAAGCCAACCAACTTGGTAGCACCAAGGTGCTTGGCATGGCCGTGTCACGCAAGGTACAAAAGGGAAGATCGATTCGTTGAGAACAGGGCCGACTCTGAGGCATATCATCGGAGGCGATGACCAAGGATCCCTGATTTTGAAGGGCCCCCAAATTTAACATGCATATATAATATATATAATATATACTTAGATTATTTTAATAAAAACCTAAAAAAATATATTTGATTGGATTATTTTAATAAAGGTCCATATATATTGTTGAATTGCTTTAATAAAGGTCCAAAAAATATATATTTTCTATTAAAGTTTAAGAAAAAATCTAAAAAACAAAAAAAAAAAAGGTAAACGATCCTTTTTTCTCTTTCCAATTAGATTTTATTTCTTGTACAATTCTTTCTTCATTAATTTGTTTACAGAAGTCATAAGACTCTAAACAGTAAAGTATGAATCTTGAACACTAATTTCCTCCCTTCTTCTCCTTTGAATCTCTTCTAATTAAATTAGAAAAGTTTATTAATTTTAGTTTCATCAACATCATCATTCATCAATATATAAACTTATAACGTAAGTTACCTAGTTATCTATATATTTTTTTATTGTCAATATTCAATATTGATTTTTAATATTGTATTGGAGTCAATATTTTATGATTTTTCTTACAGATTTGAAAGAGTATAAATAAATCATCCTAATTTTAATCATCATAGAATAAATTATCTCAATTGCTTCAAGCACCAACTATGTTTTATTGTTCTTTGACTATTATTTTCATTGCTTGTGTTTGTTTCATTGTTAGCTTTGTTGTTGATTTTGTGTATTTATTTTTACACTTGAAATTTGTAATACAAACATGTTTTTTTAAAAAATGTCAATCTTAGAGTTAGAAAAGAAACAAAAGAAAAAGAGTGGAATATATTATTAAAATTCACAAAGGTGTTCTTCGTAAGTTTTTTAAAGCTAGCTCTTTAATTGAAGATTTAGTTGATGAATTGCAAGAAGAAAATCAAGAAGAACTACATGATCATGCAACAAATGAGCAACAATCGAGTACTAAAAAATAATTAAATAATCATGCAATCAATGAGCGGGAAGAATTGAGAGAAAATGATGATCATAATCATGCAACGAATGAGCAGGAAGAATTGGGAGAAAATGATGATAATGATTTGAATGTAAATGACTTGACAATTTTATGTATCGAAAATGAGTTGTTAGAAAAACTTGATTTTGAAGACCTTATTGATAATTTTGCTTCTCAAAATGCTAGAAGATATAGATTTTTTCAATGATTATTTCATACTAATTTTTTTTATTTATAGCTATTACACTTTTTAGAGAACTTAGGAAATATATTTTGTATGGTGTTGTACTTTTTGAAGAATCTTGAAAAATAAATTTTGTATGGAGTTTACCATATTTTAAATGAAATATATTGATTTTTAAAATTTTCTATTAAATTTTATTCAAATGGTACGCTAGTAGATTTTTTTCTTATAGAGGTCACTTTACTCTTTTCACCCAAGGGCCCCCAAAAGTCAGGGTCGCCTTGTCTATGAATACAAGATAACATTTAGACCAATCTAAAAAATATGTCTTCCCAAAACTGATAATTTTGTGATGAGGGCGACATGATTGTTCATATCTGAAAGAGGTTATTGCAGATTTTTTTCCCCCTAGAGGGAGTGAGGTGAAAGGATCTTCTAAAGAACAATATGAGAAAATCATAGGAGTCGGGTCATCCCTTGTGGCTTGTTTAGGTGTAACCAGGATAATAAATATGCTTCTTAGTCTAGGCCCTTGCACCTGCAACATGTGTTTTTGTCATGGCAATTCATATTGCCAGCTCTTTCTTTGTCATGAGTTCTGCTTTCATATGCAGAATATTCTGCTCTTTCTTTAGCTTCTATTGGAACTTCTTCACCGATCATGTTGGCCGATAGTATTTGTTTCACACATGAAATCAATTGCTAAAGATAAGAAAGTTGTGTGCATGTTCTTCAACTTCTCAGATCATAGGAACTAAGTCACTCTATTTATACAAACACCTTGAAGAATAAAATGCTGGTACCACTCTAACACCGATTACTTGATCCTACTTGAAGTTCCAATCTGGTCTTCCCAAGCAAAACTCCAAGCTAGGACTTCTATCATCGCAACGAGAAGAACTTGTGTCATTCGATCTGGAAGGATTATCAGCATCCTGTTTTGAAATCCAAGTTAATGAGCACACCAACCGTAGTCCGATTCATGTAACCATCCAAGTTGAAAAGTATACCTCGATCTGTGATGAGAGAGTCGAGGATAACGATCCAAGTTCATCTGTTGAAATCCTCTTTTGTTTGGTGACTGTCTGAACTCTGCTGAATGTAGGAACTAATTTAAACAAACATAGAATATAGAAAAGGTACAATTTGGACAAGCTCAAACATTTTTAAACAAACTAGACCATCCCGAGGGACAGAAATCCTACTCCTAATGATCATATAATGACTTGATTTTAGTTGAGACAAGGTATGACTCCTAGAAGACATGCAAGATGAAATCAATATGAATGAACAAAAATATTCACTAAAGTGGAGAAAGTGATTTTGGGCTATGAATACAACTTTCTCTAAATGAAATGATTAGACACTCTGCCCCTGCCATGGTGCAGCAGAGTAGCGTCCATATAGTCTCTTAAACATTTATAGTTCGATTTCTAGTTACAGTGTATTATAAGATATTTTTCTTCATGGGATGATAAATTTAGGATGTTGGACTACTGGGCCACTCACTATGAATATTTTTGAATTTACTCTGATAGTCAGTAGAAAATTTTTATAGGATTGGACCGGTTATCTATAGAATTAATCCGTCCAAATAACTAGATACCTATCTAAAGAAATGATTACACACTTTAAATAGTAGAAAAGTTTTTCATGAAAATGACTTGGCTCTCTAACAACAATGCCATTAAGTGTGTTTAAGATGGAATAATAGTGTAGCAACTTTTAACCTTTTTTTTTCTTCACTTGCAATGTAAGGATTAAACACACAAAATCAGAAGTATTTTTGAATTAAGATCATTCTTTGTGAAAGTCATTAACATGAGGACGACCAACACATACATCATCCAATTAGTCCAAAACTCTTCTCATAATGTTAATTTAAAATTTAATTATTAAATATATTTTAATTTGATTTTCCCAATATATCTTAATTGCATAAATTATCTCTTAATTTCATAACTATTTTTTAATTAATTAAATAAATAAATTAACTCTTAATTTATTAAAATTAAATCATTCATTAATAAATTATAATAATTAAAACTCTTAATTATTAACTTGACTTCTTTCTCGATACTACAAGCATAACATATTGAAGCCCCGAACAATGGTACAACATTGAGGCATTTCAACTATTAACTAGGTATCTAAGATTTGAATCCTAGCTACGACGCATTGTAAAATATTTTCCTTCAATAAAATGACAAATCTAAGAATGTATCCTACTTGCATGAGATTGGACAAGTCATCTCTAGAAATAGTCATGTCTAGAAATAATCGGTCGAAGAGCTAGAAAAAAGGCACCACATTGAAAGCTCGAGTATTATGCGTCTAAGGCTTTAAGAATTGCTGATAGTCTAAGTGATTTAACTTTTTGATCATGAAAACTTCATCGATTTAAGTATATAAGTTTTTGATTGACCTTTAAAAAGACACGAGACTATTGAACATTCTTGAAGTGGCAGATTTTATAAAATGTCTTTTTGCAACGACCATAATTGTGTAATAAAATCTTCTAATTAACTTATAACATGATATGCCATGAATTGGATTAGTGTCTCTCTTTAGATAATATATCTTAAATTATTTGATGTAGTTGTGATCCACTGAAAAAGAAAGCCGACTTGAGAAACTTTCTCATTTAGCTTTCACTATGCATAATTGTTTTAATTGTGATCTATTCTATTGATTACTCAGTCATCTAAGTATAGCAACATGCCCCAACAACAAAAGAACATGCAAAATTTTTAAGGGACCAACCTACAAGTGTCAAAGTAGATTAGTTCTTAATGAGGATTTGAGATTTGACCTGTCATAATTTTTGATTCAAATATCAAAATGTGACGTATTATACATCAACTTAAAGTTCATTTAAAGATTTACAATTAGTTATCAAATGAAACCTATAATAGCTCAGTCTAAGGTAAAAAAAAAATCATTTAAGTCATTTTCAAAGGCTCTAAAAATTTGTTCCCTTTCGGTTAAGATTTTTTTTTCCCATTTTTAATCTCAAGATTTTAGATCTATTTAAATAATTATTTAATTGATGTAAGAGATTATCTTTTATTTTGAATCAAATTTATTTCTGTTAAATCTAAAGACTCTTCATGTATCAATTTCTATGTTTTATTTTCTTTAAAATTTCTCAATGAAATACGGTTTTTAGAATAATCAATATTTTACTCACTATCAGTTCTCTTATGAAATGACCATATTTATCTCAAATCAAACGATCAATTTCAAACTATCCTTAATAAGAAACCTTATAACTACTAAATAAATTATCAAATGGATTCTTATGACAAGCTAGTTTGGTAGATTATTTCCAATATTTCTTTTATGCACTTGTTTAGATATTGATATAAGTATAGGTGTGAGATTATCTACTACTATCAATAGTAAAAAGATTGAAGGTCATACCATAAAAGTGATATATCTTGTTTTAAAATTGTATAACAAAGGACATTCAATATTAGATCTTTCATGATTTTCAATCCATTCATATTATAATTGATTTTTCACTAACATAATAGTACTATTAAAAAAAATTATAATCTACCAATTATATGAAGTATAACTTATTGGCACAGGAGTATCATATAATCGAACCATTGATGATGATAAAGGTTCAAGTTAAATTTAATTGTGATCTAAGTTGATCAAATGTGCAAGTAACTCAACCAAAAAAGTCCCAAATAAGTCAAGTTGACTAGATACTAAGTAAGTGAAAGTCATAGTTTGTCAACTAGACTAGTGACTAGGCACGAAAGCCTTAGTAGATCAGGGAGATTAGGTGGCTAAGTCTAGATGGTTCAGCAGATTGAACCATCTAATAAGAAGGACATGATGAGTCAGTATGGACCAGAGGTCAAGTTAGAAATGTAGGATCAAAAAGCGCTAAAGAGGAGGGGGTGAATAGTGTTCATAGTTTTTTCACATTTTTCATAAGAACTAAGAGAGAATAACCTAGAGTAATAAATGCAGCAAAAAAAAAAAACTTGACACAAGTTGATTTTACTTTATTCAGAGCTTGTGACGACTCCTACTCCAAGGTCTGCAATCATCGATCGCTTTGGTTGGACAATCCACTAATAGCTTGAAGAAATACAAAAGAGATCTCGATTACAATATAAATGCGAATATAAAATTTACCGACAACTAAAGTGTTGGATCAAGACGCACGTGAGAAGGGGGGTTAATCATGTGATTTTCTAAAAACATATCTTTTTTGCTTTTTGAAATAAGTACGTAACGAAAAAACTAAACATGAAAGTAAAACAAAAAACTCAAACTTGGTTGATTTTGCTTGGTTTGGAGCCTTCAACGACTTCTACTCCAAGACCTAGGTCCTGCGGACCTATCGATGGGTAATCCACTAATAACCTCTTTTGGAACCGCCAGAAGAGGGGATCGAGTACAAACAAAAATCAGGACAAGTGTAACATGTTACACTTTCCTTTTCTGCAAAAATTAAGTACAATAATAACCGTTCGTTACCCAACAACTTTGAAGATGCTCGGATCAGGCTCAGTGTTGGATGACTCCTCTGTAATAGTCGGAGCGCAACAGTGTCGTATCAGAGCAGCAGTAAGAAGCTAGAGCAGTCGGAACATCAAAGGGATGTGTAGAAGCTTGTAGAAAAGTTGTGAATGAGTGATTGGTCGAGATGCTCTTTTATTGAGCGTTGAAGGCGCATTCCATAGCACTAAAGGCACCTTCAAGCCTAAAACTTTATCCCACAACTTTAGCTTCTTATCATTGCCAAAGTCTTCTGCATTATCCGACTGAAGGCACCTTCTAAGCTCACGAATGCGCCTTTCATGAATAGTACTCAAGGCGCCTTCTGTCACATGGAAGGTGCCTCGGACATTGTTCACCTAAGGTAACTTGTGCTCCTTTTGCCCTGAAAGTTAATGTTAATCCAAAACAAATAATAACTTGTAAAACAGAGTTAGCACAATAAATATAGTATTAAATAGTAATTAGATCATGTCTCCCCGAGACCAGAATCTATTCAAGGTCTTAATTTAGGTTTTTGAAATAGACCTAAATTAGATCGACGCCTACTGTCCCCTCAATTGAGATGCGTCCTCATTGAGTCACTATTCTCCAGTGACTTACCTCTACTTACCAAGTGTCAAATTACCTTCTTGATGTTCAATCAGACCCACTAGGTCTTCCTGCATGAATCACACATCCAGACTTCAACCCATCGGGAATAGAACATCCTGACCTCCTGCCAGAATCCCACATCTGGATTTCGCCAATTAGGAATCACAAATCTTGACTGGACTTCCTGCCTGGTGTCTGATCCTCTTGACCCGTCAAGTTAGTCAACCCTACGTACTGGGTAATAAGGTTAGGTCAACAACACATCTAACTTTAATTCACTTGTCATTTATCAAAACTCAGGTTTGATCATTGGTGTCAAATGCACCAATATAAAGATTCAGAAATTCATACTTTCGATCGTCGAAGCAGCATTATAGTGTCGTTAAGTCATCTTTAAAGTAGTGCGCAAGAGAGTTAATCGTTAGAGTTGTTATTCTTGAGGTGCTCATCGAACCCTCTTTTGATAGCCCTTTTCGGGCCCCTGGACCGGTCTTGGGTGCCCCCACAAGGCTAACGTGGCGTGACTTCAGTGAATCTTTATCTGGCCAACTTTATCCATTTCCAGGCGCCCAGACTTGTTCGGGCACCTGGACTGTGACGTATGCTGGACAATCAGCGTGTGTCACCTCAGCTCATGCTAGTCGCCCATTAGGTCCCTTCCCGAGTGCCTGGACCAACTCCGGGCACTCGGACCTTCAAGTGCTTGAACTGTGTCTAGGTGCTTGGAGCCCCTTTTTCCAGCCACGTGATTTCTTGCATCACAAGGTTAGCACAAAAAATAATCATATGGATATAAAATATTTGATAGTTTAAAGACTATCTGATTCTAACTTTCGGATTTCCATAAAACTCTAGGTCAAACCTGTAGGATCGAGACATGTTAGGGGGGGGGGGGGGGGGGGGGGGTGAATAACACTTGTGGTTATCATGTTTTTCGCAAAACACATAATGCACAATGGAAATAAAGAAACAAACACAACAACGACACAAGTTGGTTTTACTAGGTTTGGAGCTTATGACGACTCTTACTCCAAGACCCATACTCATTTAATGTTTACTTTGGGTAATTCACTATCAATTCGTAATTTTAAGTACAGAGATGAAGTACAATGATAAATTAATTAAAATACTATGAACACTTATACCGACGACTTTAGAATTCAGAGAGGTGTGCTTTCGATCGTCGGGGTTGCGTAGACTTGTCATTGGAGCAGTGCGCAGGAGCAATAGATGTTTAGAAATCATTGTATCGAAGTGCTGGTAGATGCCTCCTTTTATAGCCAAGTTGAACATGATCTGATCCACTGATCTGGGGATCACTATTTGTGACTTGACTTTTATCGATCAACCGATCCTCCTGATCGGTCGAGCGATCCATCTGTATTAGCCCGACTTTTTTGTCTAGATTCCGCTGCTTCGGGTGAGTTTTAGTTTGGTCAACCGATTTCACCATTAAGTTAACTGATCCCACTATCCTTGTTAGCTTATATGGTCCGATCAACTCACTGTTGATCTACCATTCGGTCGACTGAACCTCCTTGTTCGGTGGACTGATCCTCTGGTCAAAACTTCATCGCGAGCTGAAATCTAATCTTTTTTACTTGGAGGTTCAGTCGACCGATCTGGAAGTTCGGTCGACCGAATAAGGCAAAATCTGATCCTACAAAAATGTTAGTCTTCCTGCAAAATAGAATTAAAATAAAAGATAAAAATATATATAAAAATTAACTTTAACAACCTCTAGATTGTCCGATCCTAACTTTGAGTTTGTTGAAACTCTAGGTCGGACCGATGCCTACTGTTATTTCTTTAGGGAATGCGTCCTCACCTACTCCTCTTAGGAGAAATTACCTTTTGCCAAACCAGTTCTCCAGACCATCTAGAATTTTGCTCATTGTTCGAGACTTTAGGAATTCATACTCAACGTCCGCTCCACGGCCCGCCTAATCTTCCAACTAGTGTTTATGACCCCCAGGATTTTTACTTAAAGTCCTCGACTCTAGGATTTTGGCCAAAGTCCTTGAGCTGTCAAGACTTTGCCAAACTCCCAGACCAGAACTTCATTGCCTAACCGCAGGTAGGACTTTTCACTTGCCTAACCGCAACCAAGACTTTCCACCTGCCTAGTATCGATTAGGACTTTCTTTTGTCTAAGATCACTTAGAACTTTTTTGTAAACTCAGTCAACATTGTTAGACAACAAGAAATCTTAACTTTGAACCCTTTGCTATAATCAAAGCTTAGGTTCAATCATCTGGTGCTTTTTGCACTAACAAACTGATGTATACTGTTCCCTCTACGGGAAATATACCCTCACCTACTTCTCTCAAGAGAGTTTACCTAATGTCAAACCGGTCTTCTAGACCATTTAGACCTTTTGCATAGCATCCGAGACTTTAGGATTTTTTGTTGGACGTCTGATCCCTGACCTATCTAGACTTTCGCCTAGTGTCTGCGACCTCCAGGACTTTTACCCACTGTCCTCAACACGTAGGATTTTTTTGCCTGATATCCTTGATCTTCTAAAACTTCTACCCAGTTCCTCAGACCAGGACTTTCTTACCTAGACACAACTAGGGCTTTCCACCTTCCTAGTATTTACTAGGACTTTTACCTTGCCTAAACTCACTTAGGATTTTCTTGCACACTCAATCAGACTTATTAGAATCACAATAATCCTTAACTTTGAACCCTTTGTCATTATCAAAACTTGGATTTGATCATCTGGTACTTCCTGCACCAATAAGAAAGTCTTGAGGGTTAAGTGATCAGATGTTGAGCAAAGAAAGCCGAAACGGGTTTGGAGTGTTGGTGCAGGGAGTACTAGACAATCGAACTTGTGTTTTGATAATAGCAAAGGGTCAAAGTTAAGGTTACTTGTTGTCTAACAAGTATGAATAAGCTTGCAAGAAAGTCCTAAGTATTCTTAGGCAAAAGTCCTAGTGATTCTAGGCATGTGGAAAACCCTAGGGGAGGTAACTCTAGGTCCTAGGGGGTGATAATCCTAAGTTATGGAAAGTCCTAGCTGCGGTTAAGCAACGAAGTCTTGGTATGGGGGAATGAGCGAAGTCTTAGTAGGATGAGGACGTCAGGTGAAATCCTAGGATCGCGGATTGTAGGTGGAAGTCCTGGGGGTTGCAGACACCAGGCGAAAGATTGGATGGGTCAGAGATTGGACATCTAGCAGAAAAGACCTGAAGCCTCGAATGCTAAGCAAAAGTCCAGACGGTCTAGAGGACCGGTCTAGCAAAAGATAAACTCTCCTGAGAGCAGTAGGTGAGGATGCGTTTCCCGAAGAAAGAATAGTAGGCGTCAGTCCGACCTAGAGTTTCAGCAAAACTCAAAGTCAGGACCGGACAGTCCGAAGACTGTCAAAACTTATATTTCATTATATATTATTATCTGGACTAACCTTATTTTATAGGAAAATGAAGTAGCAAAATAAGGGGGTCCGATGCCTGAAGTTTGGGCTCCCGGAGCTAGTCCAGGTGCCCAGGAAGCTTTCGCTCGGGCGAGGCTCTCGGGCAAGTGCCTTCTCGGTCTGGGCACTTGGAGCTAGTTCAGGCACCTGGAAAGCCGAAGTCTATCTCGTTGCCAAGCTGGAGCGCGCTGATTGGACGGGTCAAGTCATGGTCCGAGTGCCCAGGGGAGGTCCAAGTGGCTGGAACAACCTATACCAGAGGCTAAAACACAACATTCTGAACAACTTCTGCTCTTGTGCGCTACTAAGAAAATGCTTCCACGACGCCCAAACGCTGCTCCGACGACCTTGAGCAAGAATATTCAGATATGTATTTGTCGGTATACTTTACTTTATAGTCATTTTAATATTGTAATTTCACATTTGTACTTATTCGGAATTGATAGTGAATTGCCCAACGGAAGCCATCGACGATCGCGGATCTTGGGGTAGAAGTTGTTACAGGCTTCGAACCAAGTAAAGAAATGTGTTAGTGATTGCTTTGTTTTCTTTCTTTCTTTCTGCTATGTTTTACTCGATTATTTTTAAACGAACGTGAAAGCCACGAGCGCTATTCACCCTCCTCTAGTGCAACGCTCCTATAATTGGTATCAGAGCGGGGTTGCTTCGAATAGGTGAAACCACCATTCAAGCAAGTTTTTCCTGGTTTAGTCATTGAATTTTCGGAGTCGATCAGAATCGGTATAATTACCCCTTCTAATCATCTTTCTCACAATTGATTTTTTTCTCAAAGTTGGGCAACACCACTTGAGTTCGTTGGTTATTTTTATCTCCCGCACTACTAATCCAAGACTAAGTCTTAGAACAAGTCTTATTTTTCTATGTGCAAGATTTTTTTTTCAATGACCCACCAAGAAGGTTACAGCACCGCACACCCTCCACTGTTCTCCAGTGAGAATTTTAGCTACTGGAAGAGTCGAATGGACACCTTAAGACCCAAGTGGAAGTGTGGATCATAATCCAATCCGGATTCATATTTCCTATCGAAGATGGAGACGCATGAACTTGTAAGAAGATAGAAGCTGATGCAAAGGCAAACCAGACCCTTCAGTGTGGCTTAACCAAAGAAGAATTGAACTGGGTCGATCCCTTCAACAACACAAAGGAGTTGTGGGAAAAGTTGATCGAGCTGCACGAAGGAACTTCCGACACTAAGGTAAGCAAACGAGACTTAATTTTGAATAAATTATACAATATTAAAATGCAAGATGGTGACTCAGTAAGTCAACTCCACGCTCGGATCCAAGACCTACTCAACGGTCTCCATGCAATCGTTAGAAGGTAGAAAATTATGATATTATAAGGTATGCCCTCAATGCTTTTCCAAGGAACAATTTGTGGGCATCCATGGTAGATGCTTACAAAGTTTCCAAGGATCTCTCCTTAATTAGATTAGATGAATTATTTTCTGAATTCAAACTTCATGAACAAATTAATGTACTATCAGTTGAGAAAGGTATTACTTTGGTCGTAGGTACAAACAGAATGAGGGAACCAAAAGCCAAGTGCCGGACCAAACCCGAGTCCGAAGATGAATAAGACTCAGTAGACCGATCCTGGGGATTGGTAGAGTACAAGATTTGGTTCCAATTTCCATGGTGATCAATATACTAATCAAGCGGATTGGTAGATCGATTAGGCAGATCAGTAGATCGATCAGGTCCTATAAAAGAAGCCCTCTTCCTAAGGCTTCTTTATCAACTTTCAAGTGCCTCCACTCTTTCTTACCTTTGAAATGATGATACTCCGATGAATCGTTGCTCTGACATCTGTGCTCATCTTTAGATCATTAGTTGTTGGTATAGTTTGTATTATTTTCTTTACTTATCATCTTTCATACTTGGATTTAAAAAGGAATGGTAAACGTGTTACCGTTCCTCGACTTTTGTAAAGACAAGTATCTTTCTCATTGTGAGAAAGAGACTATTAGTAGATTATTCATCAAAAGCAATCCAAGATTGTTGACCTTGGACTAGTAACTACATGCTATGAACCAAGTAAAAATAAATTTACCTTTTGTGTTGTTTTTTCTTTTTTTATTCCATTGATTACTTTGAAAACTGTAAAATAAGTTTTAAAATGAGAAAAAGTGAAGAGCGTTATTCAACCCCCCTCCCTCTAGCGCTTTTATGATCCTACATAATTGATAGTAAAATGAAAAATTCATTAATATGTATGATTGCATAAATGTGATTCCCTTACAATTAGATTTTCTATACCACTATCATTAGAAATCTCCTATTTGTATTAGAGCCAATTAATAATGTCACATATACCAAAAATGATCAAATAGACATGATTCTCATGTTTTTGTTGTTGGTGCAATCATGCTCCAAGTATGTGTCTTGCATCTCATTTTTTTTTATGTTTGGTGAAACATTAAGTTAGAAAATAATTATTGATCTTATATGTATGTAGGTGCAGAAAATTTGATATGTGTGGTGGGTGTAATAGTAGAAGTTTAAATAGGTCAATGAAGATTAGATACTTAGTAGGTGAATACCCAAATGGGTCACTAAAGACTAGAGACTTAGTAAATGAAAGTTCAAGTAGGTCAAGAATTAACATTATTATTTAAGGTCCTCTTGTGCATATAGGACTCATTGTAGATCAAATGGATTTATCACACATACTTGGCTAGAGAAGATATATCAATGTGGCAAGCTAGACATGAATTCCCCATTAATCAAGAAGATGTTGCTGATTTGTGATGGGATTCTAACATCCAGAGGCTCCCCCTTAGCAGCAGTATAGTGCTTGGTAAAATAGTATGCATTATTAGATCGAAGAGAAAGTTCAATATTCATCCTATTCGCAGTATAAGTAGCACATGGGAGACTACATTCAAGGGGTCCATAGTCATATGTGTTAGACAAAGTATGCACATTTTCCGGGAGTAGAGTAGAGAGATAGGAGCATATCTTCTTTAGATGCCCCATGACAACTCAGATATGGAGGAAGGTAAAGGATTGTCTTCTAAGGCACAAAGAGATGGCATCCTACAGGAGAATGTTTCGAGTCTTCAAGCAACATTTCAAAGAGACTCATATTTTGGTAAAGGCTTAGTACTTAGCCATGTCTTTTATGGTCCATCATATTTGGCAGGCTAGGAGCCAAAACCTTTTTAAAAGAGAAAAAATTGATGTAGAGAGTACTTATAGGAAAGTATAAATATATGTATGTAGATCATTTTATATCATTTTAGTTTTGACACTTCATCGGATATAAAAAGCTGTTCAAGAACTTCTTTATAAATCATTTTAGTTGTTAGTTACTAATAAAAAAAAACGAGAATTAGATACTTTGAAAATGAGAAGACAAAGTAGATTGACGAGGACTAGGCATGAGAAAGCCCAAGCAGATTGAGGACTGAATATATGACATGTGAAGTTCCGGTAGATCAAGAGACAAGATATTAAGCAAAGTGATGAGACATTTAGGGGTGACAAAGTCTCTAAGAATGAAGACTTGTAAGCTTGGAAGATTCTTAGCATGACAAAGTCTTAAAGGCATGGAGAGTCTCTTGGTGCAAAAGTAACCCTCTTAGAGGAGAGTTGAGTGCACTTGTTATAGGTGGGACTATACTAAACCTTAGAAGTGGTTGGAGTTAAATAACAATTGATTGAAAGAGTTATTTAATCAATTAGTTAGGAGTTGAGGGTTAAACAAAATTTGGAGGTTTATGCCTACTGAAATGTCGTTTGGGCACAGGGGGATCATGCTTATAACTCATAGCGGATGTGAGAGTCTAGATGTTTTTGTCAACAAGAAGGTTGTTAGAGCGCGTGGGGACCACGCTTGTAACTCATAGCGAATGTGAGAGTTAGGAGGCTTTTACCAACCGAAAGATCGTTGGGGCACGTGGGAACCACGCTTATAACTCGTAGTGGATGTGAGAGTCTAGAGGTTTTTGCCGATCAGAAAGTCGTTGGAGCACGTGGGGACCACACTTATAACTCACAGCGAATATGAAAGTCTAGAGGTTTTTGATGATAGGAAGGTCGTTGGGACGCGTGGGGCCACACTTATAACTTGTAGCGGATATGAAAGCCTGAAGGTTTTTGCCAACCGGAAGGTCGTTTGGGTGCGTGGGGACCATGCTTATAACTCGCAGCAGATGTGAGAGTCTGGAGCTTTTTGTCAATCGAAAGGTCATTAGGGCACGTGGGGACCACACTTATAACTCGCAACAGATGCAAGAGTCTAGAGGTTTTTGTCGACCGGAAGGTCATTGGGGCGCATAGGGACTATGCTTATAACTTGATGCGGATGCGAGAGTCTAGAGGTTTTTACGATGTCGATCAAGTACGTTTTGTGTTATGATTAAGGAGTGAAAAAGAGTACATGTCTCAGTATATATTTTTCTTAGTAACGCAAAAATATCCTTAAGTTCCGTAGGGTTGCAGATAGTTGATTCTTTGTGGTCGATCTAGCCTCCTACCACTGGGATCTTGAAGGTAGTAGGCCTCATAAACGAGCTTTTGGATAACTTTATAAGGCTCACTCCATTGGAGTTCCAGTTTGCTAACGTTTTCGACTGACTTGACTTTTTTTTTACACTAAATCTCCTTGAAAAAATCAGAGGACAACATGTCAGTTGTAATTTTGTCTCATCCTCTATCGGTAGGATGTCAGCCGGGCGGCTGTCCTCTCTCAGATTTCACTGATGAAATCAATCTTCAATAGACATCAATCAGTATTATCTTGATCATACAGCAATTTTTGAGTGGTCTCTTCACCTACCTTGACAGGAACTATTGCCTCCCCATTATAGACTAAGTGAGAATGTGTCATCTTAGTGCTCTCCTGTGGGGTGGTCTGGTATGCCCATAGAATGCTTGGCAATTCCTCCACCTAGTTGTCGTCCACATGATCGAGTTTGGTTTTGAGTCCTCGAATAATTTCATGATTTGTAACTTTCGCTTGACCATTACTTTGAGGGTACGCCACAGAAGTGAAAACTTGGAAAATGCCAAAACTTTCACACCAGTCTCGAATCCTACGCCCTTGGAATTGCTGCCCATTATCTGAGATGAGTTTATTAGGAATTCCAAACTGACATAGGATATTGACCCATAGAAACATGATGATTACATGCTCAATGATTTAGGCCAAAGCTTCCACCTCTATCCATTTAGAAAATAGTCAACCGTCACAAGTATGAACTTCTTCTGAGTGGGGGTGGTTGGGAAGGGACTCACGATATTCATTTCCCATTGATCGAAAGGACAAGAGACCAAAGATGTCTTCAGGGGCTCAGTCGGTCAATGGAGAATATTTTGATGTTTTTGACAGGAATCACAAGTGGCTACCAGCCGAGCGACATTAGCCAGCAGAGTAGGCCAGAAATATTCTGCTAATAATATCTTTTGCACTAGCATTTGACCTCCTATATAACTATCACGTAACCCTAATAATTTCTTACATAATATAGTCAATGTTGTTTGGTCCAACACACTTGAGCATTGGGTGAGAGAAAGCTCGTTTATATAGATGATCTCCAATTAGAGTGAAGCAGCTGACGCTTCTTTTAACGTCTTGAGTTGCCTCAATGTTGATCAGCAAGATTCCTTACTGAAGGTATGAAATTAGTGGGATCCTCCAATCAATTAGTTCTTTTATGTTTGTTTGTAGGTCGATTTGAACTATCAACAAGGTTTACTCTATGCATTTGTCCAAAATCCAAGTGGATAATGAGCTGGTCATTTTTGCTAGTTCATTTACTTTCTAATTATCTGCTTGGGCCATCTAGTGTAAAGTGACCTCTAAGAAACTAGTCTTCAGTTTCTCATATGCTTCTATGTATATCTTGAGCCGCTCACTATTAACTTAAAAAATTCTAGCCAAATGTTGGGCTATCAGTTAAGAGTCTGAGTGAATGGCCACTCGAGTTGCTCCTACGTGTTTTGTTGCTTGAAGTCCAGCTAGTAGTGTTTTATATTCAACTTCATTATTAGATACTATAAAATCTAGTAGAATAGATAGCTGCATCACATCTTCTTGGGTAGATATTAATAAAATTCCTACATCACTACCTTGTCGAGTAGAAGATCCATTAATGTATATTCTCCAAATGCCCTCCAATTCTAAATTGTGAACCTCAGTCAAGAAATCGAATAGGGCTTGAGCCTTGATAGTTGTTCGGGGCTGATATTATATGTTATATTCACTTAGCTCTATAGTCCACTTGATAAGTCTCCCTGAGGCTTCAAGATTTATCAACACTCTGTCCAAGGTGCTATTAGTGAGGACTATGATAAGATGAGAGAGAAAATAAAGTCATAGGTGGCGAGCAGTCAAAACTAGCCTATAAGCTATTTTTCAAGAGCAATACACCGACACTCCGACACCCTTTAATGGATGATTCAAAAAATATATCGGCTGTTGTACATTGTTGTCTTACCTAACCAACACCAATCCCAAAACTTCTTCGGTAGCCAACAAATATAGTTATAATTGCTTTCTAACCACTAGCTTAGAAGTGGATGGTAGCATTTCCAAGTATTTCTTGAGCTCAGCGAAGGCTTTGTCACTATATTCGCCCCACTAGAATTTGGCAGTTCGACAAAGTATTTTGAAGAAAGGGAGTGTCTAGTCTACTGACTAGGAGATAAACTGGGGAAGTGTATTGATCCGGCCTAGTAGTCACTGGACTTCTTTGAGATTTTGTGGAGCATTTATATTTATAAGTGCTTGGACTTTTTTTAGGTTAACCTCAATTCCCTGCTTAGTGACAATAAACTCGAGGAACCAGCCTCCCCTTACTCTGAATAAGTACTTGTTTGGGTTCATCTTGAGCCCATATTTCCATAAAGTGCTGCAAGTTTCTTCTATGTCTGGAATTAAGTCCATCGCTAGGAAAATTTGATCAGGATATCATCGACATATACTTTAATATTTCTTCCAATCTGCTATCGAAAGATTTTGTCCATACGTCTTTCATATGTTGCTCATGTATTCTTTAGTCTAAACGACATAACAGTGTAGTAGAAGGTATCATCAGAGGTAATGAAGATAATATTTTCTTGATCTTCCCGAGCGAGGGGGATCTAGTCGTATCATTGATAAGCATCCATCATGTAGATCAACTCACTCCCAGAAATAGAATCAACCATCTAATCGATGTGGGGAAGTGGGTAACAGTCCTTCAGACTTGCTTTGTTGAGATCCCTGAAGTCAATACAGACTCACCATTTGTTATTGGGTTTGGCTTCTAGTTGGAAAGGCAGACTGGAAATTGCACTTCCTTGATATGCCCCGCTTCCATTAGTTTGTTGACCTCCATTCAGATAATCTTGTTCGGATTCGCCCCAAAGTCCCTCTTCTTATGTTTAACCGATCGGGCATCAGGAGGAATGTGATGTTTGTGTTCCATCACAAATAGAGTGATACCTATAATTTCCTATAGCAACTAAGCAAAAATATCTCTATTATGAGACAAGCACGCCATCAGACTTTCTTTCATCTCTAGAAGAAGATCTACTATAATCCGAGTGACTTCCTCTAGCTGATTGGAGTGGATTTTCCTTCCTCCCGCTCTTTAGTTGGCTAGGATATGGGCTCATTTTTATAGCATGCACTCTTGCTACTTGGGTTTTTTGAGCTTTACATGCCTCCGATTCGACCATATCCACATAGCACTTTTATGCCACCAGGTGGTCTTCCTTCACATCACCCACTAGACCCTCTATAGAAAATTTTACCTTTTGGTAGAAGGTGGAGATCACCGCTCGAAACTCATGTAGTGAAGGTCTCCTAAGGATGTCATTGTATGTTAATGGAGGATCCACCACTATAAAAGTGCTTCTCCAAATCCTCTTAGTGCTCAACTCCCAAGGAGATGACCAGTTGAATTTGGCTGAGCGGCTGCACCTCATTTCATGTAAATCCATATAAGGCAGTGCTCATGTGCCAAAGCTCACCTTGGTCGATTTGTATTTTGTTGAAGGTTATTTTGAAGAGGACATTGACAGAGCTTCCTATATCCATGAAAACTCTAGATACTTTAGAGTTGGCGATGATAGCTTTGATAATCAAGACATCATCATGAGGAAGCTCTATCCCTTCATGATCTTAGGGCCCAAAGATGATTTGGAGGTCCTCCGCTTGTTCTCAACTGGAGCCAATCGTATGGATTTTGAGTCACCAAATCATGCCTACCCTTCTTACCACAATATTTCTCTAATTTTCTTCCTACCTAGTCTGAGTAGGATCTGCACCATCATGAGGGGTGGAAGGGTTGCCTGGTAGTGATCGTATATTGGTTAGCTAACTGGCCATACTAGGGCTTGGTGTCGGATGTCTAATTAGCTGTGGAGTAATTTGGGGAGGAAACCGACCATGTTCAGCTACTTAGTGACTATCCTTGGCATACTGATGACAATCTTGATTATTGTGGATTTTGGTGGTAAGTACAAAAAGTGGGTATCCAGCTACGGAGCTTGGTAGATGAGATCCGTGCCACTTCCACATGCTGCACTATCCTTCCTTCCCAAGCTACTGGGAGAGGACTCGGCCGGGGCTCTTTGTGTTGCATGGGAGGTGGAGGGGTCTTCCACTCGAGTTGGAAGGAGGGACTGAAGCAGGTACTTCTTTCTTTCGAGCGACTTAGGCTTCTTCCACGTTGATGTATTTAACCATTCAACCCAACAAACTGTCAAAGTCCTTAGGGGGTTTTCTCACTAGGGAGCAGAAAAAATCCTCATCAATGAGTACTTAAGAAAAGACACTCACCAATATTTCAGAGGTGGTTGAAGGAATATCCATAGCCACCAAGTTGAACCACTTTATGTATGCCTTCAAGGATTTCCCGTTTGATGGTGAAGAGGCTCAGGTTGATTTTATGGTACCTTCGGCTACTAGTGAAATGGTGCAATAAAGCCCGCTTGAAATCTTTGAAGCACGTAATGGAACCATCAGGGAGCCGATCGAACCACCTCTATGTTGAGTTGGATAGGGAAATTACAAATGCTCAACACCTAACACCGTCTGTGTACTACTCCAGCAAGGCGACATTTTTGAATCGTCAAAGGTGGTCTTCAGGATCGATGGCGCCTCCATACTCTCTGACCAAGAGAGGTTAGAAATGTTTGGGAAGCTTGTCTTCAAGGATCTTTTGAGTGAAGGGCGCACTCAGCTATTCGGATGAATTACTAGCAATAAGGGCATTCTCGCGCTTAGGATCGCGGGGAGGTGAATATCCAACCGAGGATGCTTAGGACCGCTTGGCTTTAACTAAATCCTCTGCAGGCACTCAGAGCAAGGCCTTGGGGAACTCAACCAACTATCTTGACTTGGATCTTCTATCAGTAGCTTGTGACCCTTCAGATGATGTTGCAGGCACTTTAGAAAGGGGTGGTTCTACTCCTTGTTGTTTTTGTGCCAGCGCTTGTGCTTTGGCCATTACAGCAAGTCAAAATCCTTTTATGACAAAGTGACGGTTGTAAATTTTCCAACGTTGTCCATTCTCATGTTCCAGATCAAGCGGAGAGGTTCCTATAGATGACATCAAATTTGATCTTGTCTAGAAGTGATGAATTGTGGACTGCCGATGATCTAGCTAGGAGTTTGACTGGAATAAGACTTCAATAGGGGAATGCCGGAGAATGCCTACAAACACCAATAGAATGAGGAGAGAAAATATCGTCAGTAAGCAGGTTCGGTCGTTGGCATAACTACTTCGACGATCAAGTCAGAATCTAAAGAAAAGGAGAACAGTGGCATACCAAGAGAAAGGCAATGGACTTGTATACCTGTGCTAGTGGAGAAGGACTCCTTTTATAATTAATATCTCCTGTAATCTCTACATTTATTGAAGCATCATATCACTGCTTAATAATCTATCAAATCACCATGTTTCCAATGTATTTTGTAGTTCCATCGTAGGCATGGAGGAGTGTTGCTTATCTATATAAAGATATAATCTTCTAATTTTATGACAGACCCACATGTTGTATTAATGTTTAAATGGGCTCATGGGTTAGGAGGCCTATTGGGTTGCTAGTCAGGAAATAAGCCATAAACAGGAGGCCTAGTCTTTCAGGAGGAGTGAATGAGCTATGATAATATCCAAAAAGGGAGGGGGGGGGGGGGTGAGGCTCATAGACAACCGATAGATTAGAGAGCTAGGCCCTGAGAGTGTGTCTGATCGACATTAGCTAATCAAAAGATGATGGGGAATAGAGCCCCATAGGCATTTGACAGAGTTGGGCAGCTGGACCCCTGAGAGTCTGTCTGATTGACATTAGCCGATCGAGAGATTATGGGGGAGTAGAGGCTCGTAGGTGTTCGACAGAGTTAGGGAGTTGGGCCTCTAAAAGCTTGTCCGATCTGCATTAGCCGATCGGGAGATGATGGGGAGCAAAGCCCCGTAAATGTCCAATAAAGTTGGGGAGCTGGGTTGGATCAATCAAGCCAAGCCGATTGACGTGGGGAGTAAAAGAGATTAAAAAGAATTACCATAATTGACCGGATCAAATCATCAAATTAAATCAGATTAGTATTAAGATTATTCTAATAATTATATTATAATTATTAGAATAATTCTCAGAATTATTCTTAGAATAATTCTGTTATTTATTAATTGGTCAATTGACCAAGTACTTTTTGAACATTATATATTGTATTGTCCTTATGAGAAACATCAATGAACAATAAGATTTATTATTGATTTCATATTATTTATTTCTCTCTTCCCATTCTTTCTCTTTAACATGGTATCAGAGCCTTTATTTCTTCTTTTCACTACGCCACCACCACCATCTCTTATTTCCTCTTATTATTATCCTTTTCCCTTTCTCAAGATAAAGTTTCCGTTTATTAATCTGATTTTTTCTTTTCTATCTTCACTTTCCCTTCTTCTTCATCTTCTGTCGTCGTCGTCGTCGCCTTCACCATCGCTGCCTTCTCCGCTGCTCCTGCCGCCTTCTCCGTCATTGCCGCCACCGCCAACAAATTTTCCAACAGCAACCGAGAAGTGATTTTCTCCTTTCTCTGCTGTCTACGCTAACTTACTACAGGCGCATCTTCTTCTGCCGTCGAGCTGTTGTTCCGGCCAAGTTAGGCATGACTCCAAGCTAAAGAGCCGACACCCAACACCAATAAGCCTGCATCCCCTTCTCCTTTGTTCCCATCGTCGCTGGTGCTGCCTCATCTCTCAACACTAGTTTCTCGCCTCAACTCAGAGTTTTTACTATTTATATTCTTCACCACACAACCACTGGAATCTCTGAAGAAGATGTTGGTGCAGGTAGCATCAGATGATTGAACCTGTATTTTGATAATAGCAAAGGGTTCAAAGTTAAATTGTCTTGTGATCTAACAAGTGTTGAACCAAGTGTATAGGAAAGTCCTAAGTGTACTTAGGTAAAAGTTCTAGTGATTCTAGGCAGGTGGAAAACCCTAGAGGGTGGTAACCCTTGGTAGAAAGTCTTGGCGGGTCGAGCACTTTGGGTGAAACCCTAAAGTCGGGGACTCTAGGTGAAAATCCTGGTGGTCGCGAACCAGGTGGAAGATTGGACAGGTCGAGGATCAGATGTCCAGCGAAAAAATCTTGATGACTCAGATGCAGAGAAAAAGTCCAGTCGATCTGGAGGACCAGTCTGACAAAAGATAAACTCTCCTGAGAGGAGTAGGTGAGGACTTGTTCCCCGACGAGGGAACAGTAGACGTCGGTTCGACTTAGAGTTTCAGCGAAACTCAAAGTCAGAACTGGATAGTCCGAAGACTATCAAAATAATTTATTATTTTATATTTTATTGTGCTAACTCTATTTTGCAGGGTATGCTTGATATTTTGGACAACATATCTTGCAGGGAGCGAAAAGGACTTAAAAGGCTTGGATGAACAGTCTCTGAGGCGCCTTTGGGACTGTTGGAGGTGCCTCGGGTGCTTTTGGCGAAGGCTCCGCTCAACAAGGCTCGAAGGCGCCTTCAAGGAGCTTGAAGGCGCCTTGGATACTGGGTGGAAGGCGCCTTCCATGGAGCTTGAAGGCGTCTTCAGAGAGATAGAGTTTGCAGAAAGCAGACCTTATCGGCAACCAAAGCTATAGGGATAAAGTCTTAGCTAGAGGAACCTTCCATGAAGGTTGAAGGCGTCTTCAACAGCCTATATAAGGCTGGTTCGAGCAGATGCACAACAACACTTGATCTTCACATTCTTTCTACTGCACGCTGCTCAAAAGACGATCTGACGAAACCGTAAGACGACTCTAACAACCGGAAACCCAAAATTTCTTATTCTTAGTTGTTAGTATACTTTCAATTGTACTTTAATTATTGTATTTATAATTTATGGATTGATTAGTGGATTGTCCATCGAAAGTACTCTCACATGCGGGTCTTGGAGTAGGAGTCGTCACATACTATGAACCAAGTAAAACCAAAGGTGTTAACTTGGTTTTTGTTCTTTTCGCTCTTTAATTTCCACTGCACTAACTCTTACGTGATCGTGTTTTTCTGAAATGAGTGAAAAAGTCATGAGCGCTATTCACCCCCCTCTAGCACATTTTGATCCTACAGAAGACTACCACTGGTTTCTTTAAAGAAGCAACCCCTTTTTGAAGAATCCGACTCGAGCGGCCTGTTGTCGTCGCCCTTTCTGAAGAAGTTGGCTCATTGCCACTGTCAATTGGCTCTCCTTCTCTACTGCCAACACTAACCAAAAAGGGAATTCGTTGCTGCTACCTCTTTTCTGCCACCACTAGCCATAGGAGCATCTCCTTCGCAATCTGCAGAGCCAACATCATCTACAGGACAAGTTATTTTACTTTAGATGTCAAATACTCAACACCATCAAGATGGCCAAAAATGAAATTCATACCAATACCATATTTGTCACATAGTTGGTCATACTAGAAATCTATGCCCTAAAAGACTTAATTGGTCTTAGGTAAAATGTCAAATTTATCTCGGAAATGGACATTTTGGTATTCAATGTCCTAGTCAATTGGACTCATGATTTCATTGGTGGTCCTACAGCCTCAAGACAACCGTCTATTTCACAAGTATATCCTAAAGTTCTCTCGTCTGTACCTACTTATGGTAAAATCCCAGAGTTTTCATCTATTGATTGGTATATTGACACTGGAGCAACTCATCATGTTTCATTAGATTATAATATCCTTATAACGTAGTGTCATATTATGGCTCAGATACGGTTCAAGTAGACGATGGTTCAGGTTTGCAAATTGCTAATCTTGGAAACACATATATTCAATTATCTAATCGAACTTTTCACATGTGCATTGTCTTTCATGTTCCATCTATCACTAAAAATTTATTTTCTACATATCAGTTTTATCTTGATAACAATGTCATTTTTGAGTTTTATCATAATCATTATCTTATAAAAGATAAAGGAGCAAATGCTATTGTGTTTTATGGGAGAATAAAAAATGACCTCTACTATCTTCAGAGTTCTTCAATCAAAGCTTTTGTTGGTAAACACACAAATAAACTAGCTTGACATGCTCGACTTGGTCATCCTTCTCTTCATATTGTTCAGTCAATCATCAATAGGTATGGTTTACCTACTTCCATTACCTTCTCGCCATCTCATTCATATAGAGACTGCATGAAATCTAAAAGTCATAAGCTACATTTCTCTTCATCCGATCATGTTTCTAATTTTCAACTTGAAATAATCCATTCTAATGTTTGGGACCCTGCACCTATTTTGTCTAATCAAGGTTTTCAATATTATGTTACCTTCATTGATCATTTTAGTAAATATACTTGTCTCTATCCTATGAGAAAGAAATCTGATTTATTTGATATATTCTGTAGTTTTAAAATTCAAGTTGAAAGATATTTTAATAGTAAAATACTCTCTTTTCATTATGATTGGGGAGGCGAATATCAAGCTCTCCATCGTCATCTTGTCTCTTGTGAAATTGTTTATTGAGTCTCTCGTCCTCACACTCCAGAATAAAATGGATCTGCTGAGAGAAAACATAGACACATAGTTGAAACTGTCTTAGCTCTTCTTCATCAAGCATCGGTTCTGCGTAAATTTTGGGATGAAGCTGCTAACACTGCCGTATATCTCATAAATCGACTTCCTACTCCATTGCTCAATCATAAGTGTCATTTTGAAAAACTTTATAATCAAACTCCTAATTACACTTTCTTTCAAATTTTTGGTTGTGCTTGTTATCCATGGTTACACCCTTACTCTAAACACAAACTTGACTCTCGTTCACTACAATATGTTTTCCTTTGTTATAACAATTAGCACCATGGTTATCATTGCTTGCATATACCAATGGGACAAATTTATATTTCATGACATGTTACTTTTGATGAGTCCCTATTCCCTTTTACAATAGCTTCTTTGATCACTCCTCCAGATACAAATGACACCTTCTTAATGCCACCTAATATTGTCAAAAGTGATGACATCCTAGGTCCTTCTCCGGAGCTCTCTAATAACTCCCCTATACCATCAGGATCACCTCAAGTTGCTGCTCCAATCTTGGAAGCCTCGTCGGTCGAAGATAATATGCTCTCTAGTTTTGGATCCTCGGATAATGTAAGTTCGTCATCTACATCACCATGTCAGCCTACTTCCTTGTCGTCATCAATAAGTGATTCAAATGATAATGCTCCTCGTTGCATACTTCCCATTAGTGACATTTATGAATGTTGCCCACCAAATACAACTCGATATCCCCTTTCACAAGCTCTAGTGGTCTCCTCAAAATCTATTGAACCAACTTGTTTTACACAAGCAAGCAAGGATCCAAATTGGTGTAGTGTAATGGCTACAGAATTTGATGCACTTCTTTGAAAGGGAACATGGAGTCTAGTTCCACGCACTCCCTCAATGAATGTTGTGGGCTCTAAATGGGTATTCCATCTTAAGCATCAAGCTGATGGTTCTCTTGAACAACATAAATCTCAATTTGTAGCCAAAGGATTTAGTCAACAACCAGGTATTGACTTTAATGACATTTTTAGCCTGGTCATCAAAATTATATCTGCCAGACTATTATTATCAATAGCTATTAGTTCTAACTGGCCTGTACGACAATTGGACATTTCAAATGCATTCCTCCATGGTCATCTTGAGGAAACTATATTTATGGAGTAACCACCTGGGTTCATTCATCCATAATTTTCATCTCATGTTTGCCAACTTAAGAAATCCTTATATGGTCTTTGATAAGCTCCTTGTGCATGGTTTCATCGACTATCTAATTGGTTACAAGCTCAAGGATTTTCTGAATCAAAGACTGACTCATCTCTATTTCATAAATATAATGATGAATCTATGATATTTTTCCTTATTTATGTGGTCGACATTATGATAATCGATAATGATTACAAGGGTATCACAACTTTATTAAGTCTTCTCAATCAAGAATTTTCTACTCAAGATTTGGGTATTACTCATTTTTTTCTTGGTATTGAGCTTATTCCACATGAGGATGACTATCTTTTCTCTCAGAGCAAATACATTACTGGACTTTTTCAAAGAACCAAAATGGATGGAGCACGTCTGATCTATACATCAATTACTATAAACAACTCTCCAATTTCATCCTCTCCTACTCTATATGATCCACAGATTTATAGAAATATTGTTGGAGTCTTACAATATGTCACTATCGCACGCCCTGATATTACTTTTACAGTAAATTGTGCTTGTCAATTCATGTATGCTCCAATTAAACAAAATTGGGATAATATAAAAAGAATACTTCGTTATCTCAAAGGTACTATTTTACATGGTCTTCTTTTATATCGGCAATCATCTCGAGATTTACATACATATAGTGATGCAGATTGGGCATGTTCTCCTGAAGATAGACGCTCTACTAGTGGATATACAATATTTCTTGGAAGAAATTTTATCTCATGGAATTCAAAAAAGTAACCTACAGTATCTCGTTCAAGCACTGAGGCAGAATATAAAACTATAGAAAATATAACGTCAGCAATTATTTAGCTTCAATCACTTCTCTCTAAACTTTATCTTGCATCAAATATTGTACCAAAAATTTGGTGCGACAATATTGGAGCAACATATCTCATAGCAAATCCAATCTTTCATGCTCGTACAAAACATGTGGAAATTGATTTTTATTTTGTTCGTGAACCTGTTGCAATTCAACAGTTATTCATCTCTTATATTTCTGCTGAAAATCAAATCGCTGATATTTTTACTAAACCATTATTCAGACAACGTTTCAATAAGTTAGCAAGCAAACTCAACGTTAAAGATCTCCCGTTAAGTTTGTCGCAAAGAGATAAAAAAAGAATTACCAGAATTGACCAGATTAAATCACCAAATCAAATCAAAATTTTATTTGGATTATTATAATAATTCTGTTATAATTATTAGAATAATTCTGTTATATATTAACAAGTATTTTTTAAACATTATATATTGTATTATCAGTAGAATAAACATCAATGAAAAATAAGATTTATTATTGCTCTCATATTATTTCTTTCTCTCCTCTTATTCTTTCTCTTTAACAGGGAGATCTCACCAAGCAAATTACTTAATTATCCTATCTTAAACTTGACTGTCACATACTATGGTTCGCTAACCTTCGGACCCCCTCCTGGGAGCCCCCTCTCCGTATTGTTGGTATCAATTAGCATTTTGTATTTCTTTTTTTGCTATGTATTAAGACATTTTAATGTAGGCGTAATGTTCTGGTGCAATAATGCCCCAAGTGTCCAAGGTTGGCAAAAAATTAAGTCAGAATATGTTGTGTTTACTAATATGTGGGTCAAGTGTATAAGTGGAGGAACTTGATAGGTAGATGACAAGTGTCAAGAGAAAGTAGATTGTTGGTGTAAGGATGATTCAAGTGGTTGAGGTTGATTAGGTGTTCAGTGAAGAGAAGTTGACTTCAACAAATGGAGAATACCAACAAGAGTTGGCATGAAACTCAAATAAGGTATATGCCAATGAGGAAGACCTGAAGGCAATGCCTCTTAGTAGATGAGGGAGGATTGGAGGTGAGACATCTTTACAGAGGAAGATATAGGGATTCCTCTTGGCATATGAGATGTGAGAGATTATGAAAGACTTGTATAATCTTTGTTTTGGGTAGATTTTGCCAAAGTATGCACTCAACCAAGAAATAGGTATTCCTAGATCATAATCGAGGATTGAAGTATTGACTAGAAGATTCGATTGATTGGAAGTGAAGTTCACATAAATGAATAGTTGAATTAACTTGATAGTCGAACCAATATGATCTACTTGCAAATAAAAGAACACCATTTCAACTTGAGTTGATTAAAAAGTAATTCAATTGATTGGATAAATGACTATTGGAAATATTCTGCTGTGTTTGAATAGAGTTATTTGAAAATGGCTCGAGTCCACAACAATGGCTATCTTAGTTGATGGATTAGTGTTTGGTCAACTAGATTGAATTTACATTAATTTACATTGACTAAATATGTTTTGAGATGATTAGGATGTGATCTCCAAAAGATGAGCTTCCAATTTTATATAATTGAGTCGATTAACAACAGTTGATTAGAATGGATCATGAATTGACTATAAAAACATGTTAAGTTGAATCAAGATGGCACATAACATATAAGACTTTTGTGATCAACGTTTTAGTCAATTGATGAAGATTTGAGTTGTTTGAAAATAAATAGAATAGTTGTGTCAAGCTTATCTAAACTCAGTTTGAAAGCTACAAATAGAGGGTGGTTAAGGGAAGCTTGACTAGCAACCATTGAGAAACCATCATGACATTATTCTACCAGTACTCTAGATCTATGATTACTTTATTTTTTTTGTCTTTATTATTATCGTGATACCCAAAAGCTTAAGATTTCTATTTTCAAGCTCTTGGAAGGTTTTAGTTTTTCTTGCATGTTTTCATTGTCCTTTTACTATTTTATATTTCCATTAAAGAAAAGTTTTTTTATGAGGTTTTTCTAGATCTAGAAGGACATAAATTAGTTAAATTTTTAAAGGAGTGACTCACCTAATGACTCAATAGACCATGGAGCTAAGAGGTTCATACCATGCTAAATCATTTTGTTATTACTTTGATTTATATTTATATTTGTTGCATATATTTGGTTTTGACTAACATGAATACTAACAAAGTAACAAGTGTTTAGGCCTTGCATTTGAAAGAACATTAAAAATAATAAATTTGCACCTATTTAACCCCCTTAACACACTGTTTGGGAGGAGGTGAGGGAAGGGGAAAAAATAAGAAACAAGGAGAACAAGAGAATTGACCTTTTTTTTTTTGGATGGAGTGAGTTAAGGAGGCGAAGGGGAGAGAACGATAAGCTTTACCCCTGCATGCTTGGGAATAGGCACAATTTCTTACACCCCAAATCGGGGTGTAAGGAAGGGGAAGGAAACTTGATGATAGCCGGGTTTACCCTGAGGGATATAGTAGGTTCTTCCGAGCAAAATAATTGAGTTTCTCCTCATGAGTTGAATAAATATTGTTGACCAATAATGTCAAGATTTAGCAGAGCAATCTCATAAAGGGTTGCTGGGCAATAATGTTAAGATTCAACAGAGCAATAATACTAAAAGCCCGCTGAATAATAATGTTAAGTTTCTGCAGAGTGACAGTAGGTCCACTGAGAAATAATGCTTAGTTCCATAGAGCAACCGCATCAAGATTCGCAGAGTAATATCATCAAAGTCTAGCAGAACAATGTTATTGTGGCTCACTGAGCAATATTACTTAGTTCCACAAAGTAACTGCATGAAAGTTCACAGAGCAATATCACCAAAGTCTCGTAGAACAATATTATTGAGACTCACTGAGAAATAATGCTCCATTCCACAAAGCAACTGCATGAAGGTTCGCAGAGCAATATCACCAAAGTCTTGCAGAACAATGTTATTCAAGCCTGTTGAGCAATAATGCTTAGTTCCATAGAGCAACATCATTAAGTGTCATAGGGAAATAACATTAGGATCTGCAAAGCAATATTATTAAGTGAATCTTTTATCATTAAGCTCTTGGTTAGCAACATGTGGTGATAGTTGAATGGAGAAGTGTCAAAGGCGGTTCCTTTGATCCCTTCCCCATCTTAGGTGGCAATTGATGATTGGAAAGGAAAGTAATGGATGTCCTAGACTATTTCCTTAATCCCTTCCTCATAATACATGATAATTAGTGAATGAGGGATGAGTAATGGGTGTCAGAAGCAGTTCCCTGGAACCCTTCTTCACTTTACGTGACAGTCAAGGATTGGAAGCAACGTAATGGATTATCAGAAACTGTGTCTTCATTGACTCAGGTTGGAAGAAGTAAAAAGATGCATGAGGTAGGTGATGTGGAGATTATCTTTTAACAACTATATAAACACCTCGTATAGTAGCTTCTAGGTACGATGGTTTTCTATTTCTGACTAACGGAGGCAAATCTTTCTTCTTAAAGTTCTTCTCCCTTTACTTTCTCTTTATGTTCGTTAATTACTAACTTAAGAGTCGGAGAGACCATGCTGGAGGAGTCGACCAACTCTAATCAGTGTTACTTTCTTAGATCCATAAGATTATATGAGAGAAGAGGAAGTGCTGAGAAGGAGGAGCCTAAGCGAGTAGAAAAATGAGCTATCAAAACTTGTTCCGATTTTATCCCTCCTTCAATCGAAGAAGTTTTCTTGGTCAACTTTGCCTAACTTGGCATCCCAGGACTTGAGGTCCTCATCGAAGATCCTAGATCTAGAGGTGTGCTTGAAGGAGGATTTGGAGGTGGTAGCATCGTGCTTCTTGTAATACTCAACCACCTTGGTCATGATCTTGGAGAAGACGTTGGGAAGGAGGATGGCATTGTCGGCGCAGTTGTCCTCAATCATGTGCTTGATGGTTTGCGACTTCATTGCCACCGCCTCCTCCACCTTGAACACTTCATCGTCAAGCTCCTCAGCGTGATCATCCTCACCATGCCTTCCACTATCCAAGAAATTGAACGAGAAGATTGAGGGAAGGAGAGATCAAGAAAGAAAAAATAAGAGGCAAGAAAGTCATGTCATAGATGGGTTGTGGGGAGTCGAACGTGAAGATGTTGGGGCTGATCGACGATTCCTATGTTGAGGTCTCCATCATCATTGTGGCCATCAAAGTTCACAACAAGAGGAAATGCATGCTATTTTTCTAACTTTATATATTTAATCTTCGTTACTCTCCTTATTAATCTTCCCTCCCTCCCAAACAAGGGGAACATAAATATTTTATTTTCTCTCCCTTCCCCTTCTATTAATGAACCTTCCCTCATTCCATCCAAACAGAAGCTAAGTCACTCCACTAGTCCTAGCATGACAAAGATAATGAGTCTAGGGATGAATTAGAGGCAGACTTAGCTTACTATAAGGAACACATGGTATCTTTGTTAAGTCTTGTTCTATTAGACGAAAAGGAATCTCATTTCACTAAGTTAGTTAGATTTAAAGTAGTATGATAGTAAGCAACTAATTGAGTTTTGAGAATGACTTATGGCAGAAAGACTTATATCATATGAGAACAATCCTAAGAAATATAAGATTTATATTACATGTAGTGCACCTAGGTGGCACAATGCATTTAAGGATATCAAGTAGACAAAAGAGTTTTTTGTTTTTATTAATCTTGACATCTAGCTCTTTGAACCAACTAATTCTAAAGATAATCGATCGGGCTCAACAGAAGTTTTCCACTGACTACCAAGGTAAATCTGAGAAACGCAAATGGGCCCTGGTGAATGACCCAATATCACAAATAGTTCTAGCACCACGGGCATATGATATGCTCCATGAGAGAATTGAACTCTCTTACCATCACATTGAATCCAGGGGCGACAAAAGAGTATACTTTTTGTGGCAAAAGGCGAAACGTTCGCCCCCAGCGCCCTCGCCGTACCCGACCCAAGGTCATCACGAGGGAAGTAAATCATAGTATCCGAACGAGCATGTGACGAACAGGGTGTAATACGAGGATAGGGGATTTAGAGGGTCTAGAGTAATCCAAGGGCGACAAAAGAGTATACTTGCATCTATAGGTGGAGGGATCTAGAGGGTCTTCCTTCATAGTCAGTAGCTCCATCGACTACATCAACTGCACATGGGTAAAGTCAAATACATTGATCAACTGACTTAGGTTGTGCATAGTTGTAAGGCAAGCGACTGTAGGATCCTCTTGGAGGATCACTTTGGAGTTTTAGATGAAGCAATGTATAGAAATATGTAGATGAGGTGCCGATTGTTAGATTAAGCAGCATATTTAGCCCAATGGAATTAAATATGATCTAAATGACAATTTTCAATATGATATTTCATGGTGACAACTAGATATGCGAATTTCTCACCATGGAACTTAAGAAAGCCTAAGACACAATGTGAAGATGTATTTGGAGGATATGATACATAAAGAGACTTATAGAGAAGATGATTTTATTCTTTGAGATTCTTTTTTGCATGGGCAACATAAAAGTGTTTTTTTTTCCTACTTTTCTTCATTGAAATTGCTCTTATCTTTCTATGAATTGTTCTACCAAGCGAATTACAAGTTAATGATTTGATGCCAGATTTTATTCGAATTAATGAAAGGAGCAATCTCCATACCCATTTTAGGCTATGATACACTAAGAGACTTATAGAGAAGATTTTATTCTTTGAGAGTCTTTTATGCATGGGCAACATAAAAGTGTTTTTTCCTACTTTTCTTCATTGGAATTGCTCTTATCTTTCTATGACTTGTTCTACCAAGGGAATTACAAGTTAATGCTTTGAGGCCAGATTTTAGAGCAATCTCCAATCCCATTTTAGGATATATAAGGCTCATGTAGTATATATATTTATATATAGACTAACCCATGTAGGGTAGCCCTATATTTATATATAGTGAGTTTCATTAAACTTATGGAGGTTCTCATGGATACTCTTGTTAAACTTTGGCAATTCATTCCCTTAGTTTAAGTAAAAATAGTCATGCACTTTTACATAGCCTTATGTCACTCATTTCATTACTAGAAAACTCCTACATAGCCTTATGGCACTTTTACCATGCATAAACAACATATGGGCCAAACCATTTCCCCAAAAGACAAACATTCTTTAGCAATAGAACAACATGTATGCATGAAGGGTGAGAGGGTATGATCCTTTTGGGTGCCTGATTCTCACCAAAGGGGAAAAGAGAGCTTAATGTCCTCAAATTTCACTGACAAAAGTGGGACATCCACAAAATAAGGCCTGTGATCTACTTGTTATCAGGTGAGTTTTTTTATTTTACTTTTTTTTTAGTCTTTTGCTTTAAATCTCCCGTAAGATCTTAGAGAACTGAAAAAGAGAGACCAAAAGAAAAAGCTGCCATGCAAGTCAGTAATAGAGTCAATGCTTGATAATTAAAAGCTAAGTACGCATATAGATTAGTACCCTACAACACAAAACTAACTTCACTTGTATACATACAGTGATGAAATGAAACCATACCCGGATGCCTTGTTTCCAGGTTCCAAATCTTCCTGAACAGAGCAATCTGATTGCAATTATCGTTAGAGCCAAGTTATTTTGTTAATGCAGTGAGTATTAGTAAACTAGTAAATGACTACCTGAGGAAACTGCAGGCTTGTCGGTGAATTTAACTGTTCTATACATCTGCAAACAAGGACGAAGAATAAAGAAAAAGTTAAGTAGAAAGGAAACGATCAGCTAAAATATGTAACTGATAGATACTTTTGAATTTTTTTTCTTTCTTTCTGATTTCCCTCATTGTACTGTTAACGAGGTAGATGCTCGTATTGGGGTTTCTACCAGATTATTAATCTTCATCTTATTATTGCGAAATGATGCCTACTTTTTTTCTGGTCTCCTCCTACTTTTGTGCCTTGATACTGCATGCTGTTTCTCTTTCATTACTCGTGTATTTTGAGAGAATAGAGTAACGACCAACACTAACCTGCAAATGACTCTTTACGTGGGGTAGAGTGAGATCTGTCACGTCCATAAGCTCCAAAATAGACTTCGGTGTAGCTCCTGACGCCAAACCATGATTGAAAGAAGGTACAAATTACCATAACAATCTTGTAAACGATTGCTAAATTAAACAGTAGTTGAACATCGAAAGCGTGAGATGAATGTAATGGAGTAATTAAATAAGGGGAATTAGTAAGTTTGGGTGCAATAGTGAGGCATACTCTCGTGGCCGCCGAGGAGGTCGACGGCGTGGACGAAGCGGGCGTGGAGGATGCTCGTCCACCGCATTCTCGGTGTCCTGCTTTTCCGAGGCATCATAAACTTTGAACTCACTAACTTGCAGGGGTGGAGGATGTTCGTCCCAGTCACGCCGAAGGGGTGAAGCTGGTGGCCGTAGCCCCCCGCCGTTGGAGACTCCGGTCTCAATCCCAGGAGCCACGTCGAGCCACAGCAACAAGGAAAAGAAGAAGGCATCCGGTTGGATGGATGCAGAGGTGGTGCTTGACCAGTCTGGATGAAGCTCGAGGGACGGAGGTCGGTGCTGCTGGTGACTGAGCTTTTCGGAGGGCCGATTTGAAGAGAGAGGTCAGGGGAGTCGGCGGGGTTTGTAGCCTCCCCAAAGACGACTGGCGATAGCATCATAAGATCTTCAGTTATGGATGATAAAAGTGTAGGAGGTAGGTGCATAGGCAGAGAAGAATAATTCTTCTTCTTCCTCCTCTTCTTTTATGTATGTGATGTGATTCAAGAGAGACAAAGACAGTGCAGCAAGAAAAGAGAGGTTGATGGACTAAGTGCTTCTTCCTTGATATTTAGCAAATGTATGAGAGAATGGAAACAGGATAGAAAGAGTGAAAAGGAATAATAATTGGTCAAAGCGACTTCAAGAACATGGTGGGTGGAGTTCTGAGTAATTTTGGTTAACCTGACAAGTCATTTTCTAACTTTATTGACAAGCTTGGAACAATTTATTTCCCAAGATCAAAAAAGAATAAAGGAAAGACGAAGAAAAGTGGGAAAGCATCTACTGAAGAGAGTTTCTAATTAAAATTATTACTTGGCAAATCATAGGTATTGTCTAAGCTGATAATAGACATTTAGATCTATGTCTTGCATTACGGTGCCGTGGAGGTGGTGAAAAAAAGCATCTAACAGTTGACCATTGAGAGGATAAAAAAATTGGATAAATTGAATGACTCGGTCATCTTTTTATATATATATATATATATATATATATATATATATATATATATATATATATATAAAGAGATTATTATTTGACACTATCAAAGTTTTTTATTGGTCATCAGAATAAATAACAAAACACAAATGGTGGACGACTCAACAACTCAACATCCTAGATTTTTCATTCCACTAGAAAAAAATATCATGCAGTGTATCATAATTAAAAATCGAATTATGAATACTTATAAAACTATATAGGCATCCTATCACTTCACCCTAGTCCAGGGCACTTGCTCACTATTGATACTTATCCGAATGAGTAGACGAGAGAAATGTTAGTGCAGTCATATCCTAGTTAGGTTCAATCTTAGATTTTAAAATTTATTAAAAAAATTAAGTTAGGTCTTACTTATTGATTTGATATTTGTTTAAGTGTGCAGGAATTTACAAGACACATAAAATTGGGAAAGTTTATAATTCAACAAGGTTAAGTGTACGATGGATGATGACTTAGTGTGGCTAAAACGACACTCACATGCATTGGCTTATAAATTTGTGGGGATTTGAAAAGATTTTATAAGGCAACCAGGAATCACAGGACGAGGAGCATGGATAGGGAGTTAGAGAGCATGGCTTGAAAGAACAATCAAGTTGGAAATTTAGTGAATCAAGTCTATATAGATAAGTGAAGGATATAATGACGGTGTACTGTATTAGTACTGAGTGTATAATATTTAATTCAGAATTTTAATATATGATTAAGATTAAAGTTAAGTTAGTTGTGATTTAACTAGTTGTGTCAAGTTTGCATGTATATGATATTTGACAGATGTTAAACTCTTGGTTGTGAACCAAGCAATGACTAAGTCATAGTGGATTTAAGCATCAAAAGTCCTGATTAGAAGTCAGGCATGGGCTAAGTCTTGGTTGAGACCAAGTAGACGAATTCCTAACTATATAAAGACTAATTGAATCAAGTCCAAGTGATTAAAGTTTGGTAGACAAATTCCTAGCTAGAGGCTAGGTGAATTAAGTCCGCTAGGTGAATTAAGTCCAAGTAATTAAAGCTTGACAGACAAATTTCTAGCTGAAGGCTAGGTGACTCAAGTTCAAGTAGAATCAACTAGGAGCTACATTCTTGATAAATAAGCCTAAGTGGAAGCAGTTGGGAGTTGTGACTTGACAACTAAGTCTAGTTGAGTCAGTTGGAGGCTAAACATCTAAACCCAACGTAAGTGCGAGTAACTTTATATCTTATATCCTACTCATTATGTGTAACCACTACAGGGAAGCATGTTCGACAGTTCTTGGCAATCAGATGGAGTTCGAGGATGACTGGCTGCTAATAACTCTCGACAAAAGGATTTTGGAGGGTCTATGTGACCGTATAGGGTCCAAGCGACTAGTGTGTACCGATGACCGGAGTAGCTTCCAGGCGACTGAGAGATGTCGTTATCAGCAATGTAGAAAGGCAGTCAAGATAAAGTTTGACCCTTGTCCAGACGACTAGAGGGTGTATGAGCAACTGAAGATCTTTATTAACGTTTTCTTATGGATATAAATTGTAGCGACATTGACATGAATATATACATGCGACTGGAAAGGCTCCAGGCAACTGGAGGAGTCCTATATAATGAGTTTCGAGTCAAAGTTTGAAAATAACTCATCTATACAGAATTCACTCTTGTTCTCGTTCTCTAAGTACTCCTTCGCCTTCTATGCTACAATGAGCTACGATGCGCGCTTCATTTCTAATCGGTAATAATTAGAGTAACATTTTCATTTGTTTTAGTGTTGCCTTATTTGTTTTACTGTGCTTAAACTTTTTAGATTTTTTTCTGTGAAGTTTCTCCACTTAGGAGAAAGTTAGAAATACGAATCATATTTTATAATTGTTGTGTATCTATACTTCTAGTTTGATTGATCAACTTGCATGATTAAACTGTTTGCTAAATCTATTATATGTTTTTATTACCTTTGTCTTACTTGATTTAATTAGTCTAAAACAAATTATTTTTACTATGCTAACTCTAATTAATTCAGCTATTTTATTTACTATCTCCTCATTTTTAAATTTATAATACTATTCACCCCCCTCTAGCGTCGAGTTCGATCCTATAATTTGGTATTAGTGCGGGTTGAGTTGATACTATGCTAGGAAAGACTGGTTAAGTGCATGTCTATATTTGGTAAGGAGTACCCTACATGATGCATCTAGTCAAGTGGAACTAGAAAAAGCAAACTCATCTCACACTAAACCAGTTAGACCATGACATTGTATTAAAGTTGATTTAGCACTTGTTTCTTAAAAAGGTTTTATCTTAGGAAATAGTCATTTTTTAGATACTCAAGAAGACCTCTGTGTCTCGCCATGACTTGAAAGTTAATTTCGAAAACTTTTTCACAATTAGCCCAAAGAAAAACTTGAATCTAACATAAGGCAAACTTTGTGCTTTGAGAAAAGGGACAAACAAACAAATTGATTAATTATCCGAACCTATCCCATACCAAAATTCAAATCCTAATTACAACCATACTAAAACTAAACCAAACTCCTATTCTGTCCTAAATCTTAATATATACAACTTGAACAAATTTATTTTTTGAGATATGTCTTTGCAGGAAAGATTTAGCACAACTTGCCTCCTCTTTATAATGGCAAAAGTTTTGTCAATTAAAGGAGAAAGATAGAAGACATTCTTAAAACTAACTCAAAGTATCCAAAATGAAATTGACTTACCAAGAGACACAAAAGTTGAGCTATGCAGGTATGAGTCATGGACAAGCAGCTTGAAACAAATAGCTCAGTCAAATGTAAAGGAAACAAACATAATTCTTTTGGTCTGACTTATTCTCAAGTTGAGAAATCAGGTCAATTAAACATACAAAAGAACTATGGGAAAAACTAATTACTAAAATTAAATAAATTGAGTTAGAACAAATATGTTGCACCGCACTCATTGCTAAGTCAGACTCAAAAATCTTGATAAATTAAATTCAACATGAATAGACGCTAGACAATGACTGCTATAAACACATGACCGAAAATCAAGAGATGTTTAATTACATCACACAAGCTAAAAGTAAAGGACACAGTTTGCTTTGAAAACAACAAGAAGCTAAAGGTACTCAAGTCAGGTAACATTGTATTAAATTCAAAGTTATTAATTAAAAAAGTTTTATTTGTAGAAAAGTTAAGTTTTAATTTGCTTAGCATAAGTCAACTCTGAGATACTAGATATAAAGTAGAATTTTTATCTAACAAATGTATTGTTAACTCTACTAAAGAACCTGAATTAACTTTAATAGGAACTAGATAATATTTATACCATTAGTTTACCTTCATCTTTACATACATGCTTTCTTTCACAACAAGAGAAAACTAAGTTATGGCATAGGAGAGTAACACATACTCATGCTAGATATTTATTTAAAATCAATAGAAATGGATTAGTTAGAGGTTTACCTACCTTAACCAAATCAGATGACTTAAATTGTGATGCATGTAAAAAGGGTAAACAAACAAAATCAACCCATAAATTGACTAATTCAAATCAAACAAGTCACATCTTAGAAAGAATTCATATGGAATTATTTGAGAGTAATAAAATTAAATCATTAAATGGAGTCAATATTATTTAGTAATTATTGATGAATTTTTAAAATTTACATGGATATATTTTCTAAAACACAAAGATGGAACTTTAAATAAACCTATGCAATTTATTAAACAAACAAAAAAATCAAATGAACATTAGAATTTAAAAATTATAAGTGATCATGGAGGAGAATTTAACAATCATTTGTTTAAGAAATTTTGTCTATACAATGGATAAAACATGAATTCTCATGTCCTAGGAACCCACAATAAAATAACTTAGTTGAAAGGAAAAAATCTAACTCTAATAGAAATGGTCAGGACAATGTTAAATGAGTTTAATTTACCAAGCTATTTTTGGACAAAAGCTATTAACATAGCCCATTATGTTCAGAATCGACATCATATTATCAAAACTCAACAAAAAAATAAATTATGAAGTATTCTTTAATAAAACACTGTCAATTAAATACTTTAAAATCTTTGGATGCAAAGCCTATATGCTAAATAATAAGGATAACCTACCAAAAGTTATAAGTAAAATTAATGAAGGAATCTTTGTAGGGCCAACAAATAGAAGAGGATATAGAATTTGTAATAAGAAAACCCTTAAAATTGAAGAAACCTCAAATGTAACCTTTAGTGAAGAAAATTCAACCAAAACAGACCAATCTATTCAGCTAGAAATTGATCAAGTGGTTAACAATAACTCAAGAGAAGTTATACATGAGTTAGATGAAGATCTTTCTCGAACTCAAGTTGAAAATCAAACTATAAGAACATCTAGGACCAACACTAATAATCCAATTGAACAAATTATAAGAGATTCAAACTTAGGAGTCAGAACTAGATCTACTCATCGAAACTTAAGTCAGATAACTTTAATATCCAAAATAGAACCAAAGAACATAGATGAAGCTCTACTTTACCCAGTTTGATCGAAATCAAGTTTGAGATTTAGTACCAACACCAAGTGATAAAACTGTTGTTGGACCCCGTGGGTGTTTTGATGTGATCAACCAAGTTGGTTAGGTCCTGCTTTGTGTTTGATCCCTGTGTCTGAGTATGCAGGAGCTTAGGAGGGCAGGAAGTCAAGCGGAAGACGCAGCTAGCGAGAAGGACGCCACGGGAAGGGAGCTTACGGGCTTGGTGCGTCCGAAGGACGAGAGAGCTGCGGAAGAGTACACCGGTGGGCGAGAAGAACATGCGTGGCATTCGAGGGATGTTAAGCCAGGGAGGAAGGCTGCTCGAGGAGAAGGCCGAAAATTGGGTTCGGGTGAACCCTATTTTGGTTGGCCGAAATCACCCAAAAGAACGGAGCTTCGGAAGTCAAAGCGCAGGAAACAACGAGCTGGAATTCAAGCTTAAGGCGCCTTGAACAAAGCATGGAGGCGCCTTCATGGGCTCGTTGAAGGCGCCTTCATGACTCATTGAAGGCGCCTTGAGCTGGTCAAATTGACTGTTTGCGTTTTGGATAAAGTTTTATCTGCCTACTCGATGGAGGCGCCTTGGACCTCTATTGGAGGCGCCTTGGACATTCGAGATAGAATTTTCAGGGACTATAAAAGGACCCTTGGACCTAGGAATTATGGATCAATTGAATCATCAACTCTGTATTCATTCCTAGCAACTAGTGAGCGCTCTAAGTGTGTAAAAAAGGCTTCTTCGCCTACAGTGAAGGAGACTTTGCTAGTGTGATTTCCGACCGCCTTGGATTAACAACGCCCTGGGTTGTAACCAAGTTAAAATTCTGTCTCTCTTCTATTTCTGCTTTTTTATTTTTATTATTGTTGCTATCTGTTTGAGTTGAAAGATGAGGACGGTATACTTTTATTTTTTCAGGCAATTCACCCCCCTCTTGCCGGCCTCCGCTGCACCAACAATTGGTATTAGAGCCAGACCGCCTTAGAAGGACTAACTGCCGACTGAAGCATGAAGATCAAGAAAATGGTTAGAACAAGCATTCATCCCCTGAAGTTCGACGGAGACTTCGCGACGTGGAAACGCCGGATGGAGGTATTTTTTAAAACCGACTTCGATATTTTACTATCTATGAAATATGGTTTTGAAGTTCTGAAAGACAAAGAAGAGCATCAGTGAAGAAAGAAGGAGCAAGCCGAGTTTGTCGCCAACGGAAAGGCAGAGTTCCACCTGCTTAGCATGATGTCACCACAAGAGGTAAGTCGGATCGGAAGCTACGACTCCGCGAAAGACCTCTGAGAAAAATTCTCGGAGCTTCACAAAGGTACATCCGAAGCGAAGCTTGCAAGACGCGATATCCTCCGGACTCAACTTACGAACATCCGGATGAACCAAGGTAAGAAGGTAGCGCAACTCCAAGCAAGGATTAAAGAGCTAATAACTCAACTAAGCAACCTTAGAGAAGAAGTAACGAACCAGGACTCGATCCGGTATGCGTTCAACGCCTTCCCCAGAACTCCAGAATGGGTATCCTTAGTAGATGCATACTACATCTCTAAGGACTTCGAGGTAAGTACTTTAGAAAATTTATTTTCAACTTTTGAACTTCACGAATCTCAGATTGCAGAGCCCAATGAAGTGGAGAAAACAAGTCAGAACATTGCCTTAAAGGCAAGAACAAACGATTCTGACTCCGAAACCTCGATCGACCAATCAGAAGTGGCACTATTGGTAAAGCGTTTCAATAATTTTTTTAATTCTAATAAATTTAGATCGCAGACAAAGAGGCATGAGCGAAAGAGAAGAATGGTTCGTTGCTACAACTGCAACGAAGAAGGGCACATCAAAGATGACTGCCCAAAATTGAAGAAAAAGGAAAGAGTAAAGGAAAAGCGACAATCTTCCTCCAAACAGAAGAACCTGAAGGCCACTTGGTCAGATTCATCTTCTTCCAAATCAAACGTCGAAGTCTTCTCGGGGTTAGCACTAATGACTAACCATCAGCTGGAAGAAGAGTCAAGCTCAGAGATGAGCATAGATGAAAGGGGAAGAACATCAGAAGGAGAAAGCAGCGATGAAGGGGGAGCATCACTAAGTCAGGTAAGTAAGGTACGTGCTCTAACCCCTACTCAACCATTTAAGTTTATCAAGTCTCTTTCTAAAGATTTATTTAAATTAGAAAAAGAGAATGCTGATTTAAATAGAATCTTAGATAAATTGAAATCAGAAAATGATAATTTAAAATTAGAAATTGAAAAATTGAAATCTGATGCATGTTTAAAAACAAATATTTTTCAAAAATCAAAACTTAAAATTTATGGAAAATTAAACTGGTATGTTAAACATCATCAAGGTCAACTTAGAAAAATTCCCAAGAACTATGTACCCCCTAAGTATTTGACTAATCCAGTAGGAAGGAACCTCTATTGGGTTCTAAAATCTGTCTTAAATTAAAAATTTTTTGGGCTTTCAGCGAGAAAATTAAACGTTAAAATTTCTCTATAAAAGTTTTGTCTAAGGAAGTGGTTATTGCTCTAATAACCAAGAAGCCCTAGTGCCTCGCCACGACCTGGAAGCTGAAATATTGAAATACAATGTTTAATCAACTTTCTGAAAAAGCATTAAACTAGAATTAAATAATGCTTTGAAAGTTTTTTTTTCAAATATTGTCTTTGAAAATCTTCAAAAATTTTTACTTAGATTTTTTTAAAGTCATTTTACTTGGAAATTATTATGAAAAATTCTAAAAATTTAGTTTGCTTAGAAATTTTTTTTAGACTCTAAAAATTCATTTTTACTTAGAAATTTTTGGAAAAATTCATCTTTCTCATAAATTTTTACTAAACTTAAAAATTTGCTAAATATTTTTAAATATCATACTCTTACCCCGTTTTTGCTGTGATCAAAGGGGAGAGAAAAGTACTGTAACGACCCAATTTTCCATATTTCAAGTTCTAAAAGTCCATAAAAATATTTGAAAATACTTTTAAAATATTCTAGAGATTTTTAGAAATTTTTAGAGTATTTTTACGTAATTTTTGGAGGTCGTTTAGTAGGGTTAAAAAAAAAGAAGGAAGTTTAAAAAAAAAACGTTGAAGGTGAGATTCGAACCCACGACCTCGGGTCGGACTGACCCAAGCAAAACCAGCCCAACCAACCGGTCTGCAGTTGTTTTGTGATTAAGAAGGGAAGCGAATATATTTAAGCAGTAAGGAAAAATGGAAATAAATTGAAACAAAATGGCGTGGCTGGGGATTTAAACCTGTGGCCTTTGGCTTGGGTCAAAGCTCGGCTGACCAGCTGCGCCAGCGGCCACTACTAATTAGATAGGCAATGACAAATATATAAACTATAGTTGGAACGTTTAAAATAAATTGGAAATAAAAGTGCGCAGCTGAGGGTTCGAAGCCGAGGCCTTTGACCCGAGCAAAACCCGCCTTACCAGCTGTGCTGGCGGCAATTATTAAATAAGGAAAGAGTGAATAATACTTAAGCAGTAGTTAGATAATAAGAACCCTAGTTATAAGAAGAGAACTTAGGTATTTTCCCGTGACCGAAAATTTCCTCACCCCTCTTCTCTTCTCGCGACGGCGTCGCGACTTCTGCTCGGGCGAAAGAGGCGACGGGGCTAGGTTTTTTCTCTCTGGCGCCGGCGAAGGGCTTTTCCGGCGGGTCCTCAACCGTGTGTGACTACCATCGTCGAGGAGGATCTGTGGGCGCAAGAAGAAGTCGAAAACTCAAGTTATCCGAACCCTAGAATCCTTCATCTTCTTCGGTTGTAAGTTAAAGAAGCAAGGTGAGTTGCTTCTCACCTGCAGTAGGAGTAGTTCCGTGATTTTGCCTTCTTCATTTCCTTGCCGAGCATGAACAATCCTCCTTGTGGCATTGGTTTAGAGTTTTCTTTTGTTGTTTTTGGGTTCTGCCGTGAGGTTAAAAAGGGTTGTGTAGATCTGGTAGTTAGAAGCATACATGCCTATGCTTCCAGAGGATATGTTCTGGTATTTTTGTTCTATAATGAGAAGCACTGTACTTCACATTCTTTATTGTTCTAGAGTATTAGTTCTTGGGTATTTTAGTTCTTCGCTGTAGCATATTTGATTAACATGTGTTTTAGTTTCATTAAGGAAATTTTGTTTGCCTTCTTGCTGATCAGTTGATAGCAATTCATCCTATTAACAGTACGTTGGTATCCCTTTGGTATCTGCAGCAGGCATGAACAGCCATTTGGGGCTGAGAATGATTCCTTTTGAAGCTTACTGTTAAGTTCTATTGTGCATATTCATGGGCAAGAACAGCCACCAATTCATAGCAGTTTAGATCCTTTTTGTGTTGAGTTAGTAAGCATGATATTCTGTTAATTCCATGCAGCGATGATTCCTTTATTTTCTAGATTCCTTTGTTATTAGAATAACATGAGCAAATTTTCAGTTTAACTAGCATTTTAGTTAGATGTTCCTTTGTAATTAACTAGCACGAACAGCAATATTGTACATTACAAGTTTGATTTTCTTGCTGGTTTACTAATCATGAACTAGACAACTTGTATGAAAGTAAGCAGTTTAGGCTTCTTTAAGTTCCAGCAAGTTAAATCTTTTGTTATCATGCTAGTATTCAGTTTTAAGATCTTATTTTTGTCCATTTAATGTTAAGCAGGCAGAATTAGATTTTTCTTGCTACTACACAAGCATGTTAAACTTTTCTAGAAGATTATGAGAAGTAATAAGTAAGAAAAGACCAAGGTCTTAAACTTGATCCTAAATTTCAGCATTTGAGGATTAGCAGCACGCAAGGTGCTTGAAGAAATGCCAAGGCATTTTATTATGAGAAGTATTTAAAGATAAAAAGTATTTTACTTTTAAAGGGCATGTACCGGACACAAGGTCCAAGGGATGGGCTCCAAGATGCCCCTAGGCACAAGGCCTAGAAGTTCCTTAGTAGTTTCGGGATTAGCTACCTCGACTCTTATTAAGGATGCGCGCAAAAAGTTGGTACAATGCCGGACCCAAAAGAAGTTTATTATTATTTTGAAGTATTAAAGTATAAGTTTTGAAACAAATGAAACGAGCTTCAAATCTGTCTAGAATTAGAAAGTTAGTTTTCTTGTTATTTGAAGCATGCAGTAGTAGTTTCAATTGTTTCCTTGCTACTAGATTATTCAGCCTGTTTAGCTTTACATGTTTAGTAGTTTACATGTTTAGAAGTTTTACATGTTTAGTAGCTTTACATGTTTAGTAGCTTTACATGTTTAGTATGCTTCTTTTATAGTTTTATTCTTATGAGCATGATTAGCTATACATGTTTAGTATTTCAGTTAGCATGATTCCTTTGCTATATATGAGCATGAGTAGTTTTATATGTTAGCATTCAGTTTTAGCATGTTTTTATTTATATACATGCATATCGAGTTTTTGTGAGTAGATAGCGCTCACTAAGCTTTATGCTTATAGACTGCATTTCCTCCTACTGCAGATAAAGGGAAAGAAAAGATACAGTGAAGGAAGGCGACAAGGAGATGCAAGAGGAGTGTGTGATGTGTGGACTATGGAGGTCCTTGGGACTTAGCTAAGGAATTCATTTGGTTTAAGAATGTGATTAGTTTGATTTCTTATTAAGTTGATAAGAAAAGGATGTAGTAAGAAGTTATGTTTTCGGTTTTTCATTACCTGCATGATTTGAATTATTAAACTGCGTGGTTGTGGTTAGTTTTCATTTCTTATTAAACTGCGTGGTTGATTGAGATATATTTCCAGCCGCCTGTGGCTGAGTATATTATGCTTGTATTATGGAAAATGGTCACCGGTACAGGGGAGACTCTGCCGAAATTTTTCGGTAGGGTTTTCCTAGAGATTTTTAATAAACCGGTTAAGTAGAGTTAGTAGATAAGTAACGGTCACTCTTAGAGAGTAGTAGTAGTAGTAAGAAGGGTATTCGTTACAAGTACAAGTTTAGAGGGAGAGAATTTTTTAGAATCTTAAAAATATTTGAATTTTTTTTTGAAAAATTCTGTTTAACGCTTAATTAAGTAATTGCAATTTTATTAATTGCAAACTTATGCTTAACATGTTAGTTTAGTAATTTTCTTTAAAAATTACTATTTATCTACTTTTACCCTAACTTGAACTTGGGTTGATGCACATCAAAAAGGGAGAGATGTTCCTGTCGGGAAGCTGAGAAGACGAACCTGCCGGTATGACGTGTCTGGAGGGTTGACCGCATCCTCTTGACCCGGTGGTGAGCTGTCCTCTACGTTGACCAGATCGTCAGAAGCCCTCCTCCGGTCAACTGTACCTGCATCCAGCGACCGGGTCGCCCCGGCCTCTGGTACCTCGGTGCTCGAGGCGAATCCCACAGATATATAAGTAACCGCATAATAGTATAGCAATAAAATGAACAGATACCGAGTATGAGAACGTACCCTGGCCCAGGGGGCGCCCTCGGATGGATGGATGAGCTGGTCGAGCTACTGATCAAGTCGTCGCAGCCCAGGTGGCATGTAAGTCAGAATATATCCTCGGCTCACAGGCCGGACTACGGCACACACTAACGGCTCCTAAGCCGGCTGGTAAAATGTCTCACCATCATAGCAGTAATACAAAGAGCAGAACATCATGGCTCGATGGCCGGAAAACACAATGGATGTCTAGAAACATCACGGAGGGCTGGATCTACACCACAAGCAGTGGAGACAACAAATGTACAGCCGTCGATACGGACTGTCAGGACGCCGGAGTTAGCTGTGGGGCCGTCGGAAGGGGCAGCGGCGGCTGCCAGCGGCTGTCGCTACCGGTGGCAACACTTGCGGGAGGTGGCAGCAATTGCGGGAGAAGGCGGCAGTGGTCCGCCGACGGCGGTGCAGCGAGGAAAAGAGAGAAAGTAGTGAGAGGGGCGGCCTGCGGCGGCTCCGGCGAACTGAGGCGGCTCCGACGGCAGCATCTTGAGGAGAACAGAGGCTATGCCGACCACAGGAAGAGGTGAGGAGGAGAAGAGCAGTGGTCGGAGACCCGCAGCCGGCCTTGCCACCTACGAGGAGCGCGAGAGAGATGAAGAAACCCCTCTCTCCTCTCTGTTGGCAGCCGAGGTAGGAAAACGAAGGAGAAAACACTCCCCAGCGGCGGCGTGTCCAGCCGTACTGTCGCAATGAGGTGGAGGAGGAGGGTGGTGACGGCGTCGCGAGGCGGAGGAAGAAGAGCGGCGGTGGGTTGCTCCAGTGGAGAAGTCACAAGCGGGAGATGGAGAGGAGGAGATGGAGCGGCCTGTGGCCGGTGTCAGCGCCGGCGAGGAGCCGGAGAGGAAGAAGGTGACTCCATTTCCCCTGGCGGCGGCCTCCTGTTCCTCTCACGAAAAACCCCCCTTTTCTCCCCTGTCAACAGTGCTTATATGCACTAAAATCCCTAAAGCCTTCTCCTTCCTAATGACACAAATGCCCCCTTTCCTCTTCTTAATTCCTTTCATGTCCCAAACTACATCCGGATCAAATATGTTTGACTATACATTCGGACTTGGTAAAATTAACTGAGTAACCAGTATCGCATAATTGGCTTATACTTAATAAATTAAAATTAAAATTTTCAACTAATAATACTTTTCGAATAATAAAATCGGAGTTAAGTTCGATATTACCTTTTCCGATTACTTTCAGTTTTCCATCGTTGTCGAATGCAACTGATCCTAGGTTCTTTAGTTTTAGCTTAGTGAACTTCAACCTATCTCCAGTCATATGTCTGGAGCATCCACTGTCCAACATCCATTGATCCAATTCCTACACATAAAGTAGTTGATGGATCAAAAGACAGTTTGATTGAAGTATGTCCTTAATTTTGCATCCTACCCAATCTGAGTTAATAATTAGTTAATTCTATTGAAGAATTTTTTGAAAAATGTTTAAGTTTGAAAAATTTTTAAGTTAATTTTTTTTTAATTTTGAAAAAGTAGTTAATTTTAATTTGAAAAATATTTAAGTTGATTTTTAATTTGTAAAATATTTAAGTTATTTTTAATTTGAAAAATATTTAAGTTAATTTTTAATTTGTAAAACATTTAAGTTATTTTTAATTTGAAAAATATTTAAGTTATTTTTAATTCTTTAATCATCTCACCCGATCTAAATTTTCAATCAGGGACTCCTATAATTTTTGTGAGACGAATTGAGATTCAATTTTACGAGGATGTTTAACTTTATGTTAGATTCAGGTTTAGCTTTGGGTTTAACAAGTAAGCATTCTTTGGATAAACTTCTGGGCTATGGTGAATCACAAGGAACTCATTAAAGTAACCATGCCTTCGAGGTTTTCCAAATAGTCCTACCCATTGAACTTAATACTAAACCTTGGTCTAACTGGTTAGGATCCATTTAAGGGTAGCTTCGGTCAGTTCCACTTGGCCAAATGCACCAGGTCGAAGTCATATCTTCCTAGACATGCGATGCCCAAGCTTCCCTAACGTACTATCATCCAAAAACTTCACCAATACCGTGGATCAAGTTAAACCTAGCCTATTTTATCTAACTTAAATTACCCTGCCGGGTAGTCTACTCTTGTTTATCCATTTCGAGTAGATTAAGTTTGGTTACCCAGTCGGGTAGTTTAGTTGCGGGTGCCAGATATTCTGGATCCTCTTTCTATTTTCAATTGAATTTCGAATGTTAAGTTTAATTTCGAATTTTGATTTAATTGAATTTTTTTTAATTTTAATTTCGAATTTTTAAATGAATTTTTAATTTTAATTTTGAATTTTTAATTGAATTTTTTAATTTTAATTTCGAATTTTTAATTGAGTTTTTTAATTTTAATTTCAAATTTTTTTAATTTTAATTTCGAATTTTTAATTTGGAATTTTTTTAATTGAGTTTTTAATTTTAATTTCGAATTTTTAATTGAGTTTTTAATTTTTAATTTTTAATTGAATTTTTTAATTTTAATTTCGAATTTTTAATTGAGTTTTTAATTTTAATTTCGAATTTTTAATTAAAGTTTTTAATTTTAATTTCGAATTTTTAATTTGGAATTTTTTAATTGAGTTTTTAATTTTAATTTCAAATTTGTAATTGACTTTTTTAATTGAGTTTTTAATTTTAATTTCAAATTTTTAATTGAGTTTTTAATTTCAAATTTTTAATTGAATTTTTTTTTTAAATTTTAATTTCGAATTTTTAAATGAATTTTTAATTTTAATTTCAAATTTTTAATTGAATTTTTTAATTTTAATTTCGAATTTTTAATTGATTTTTAAAATTTTAATTTCGAATTTTTAATTTGGAATTTTTTTAATTGAGTTTTTTATTTTAATTTCGAATTTTTAATTGAATTTTTTAATTTTAATTTCGAATTTTTAATTAAATTTTTTAATTGAGTTTTTAATTTTAATTTCGAATTTTAATCGTTTTAGCTCCCCCTGGATCATAGCCTCGATATGGTCTATCGAGGTAATGTATTTGATCCTTGGGAACCCAATATTGTCCGAGTCCAACTTGATTGATCAGGTTGGACTTGGCAACCCATGCTTGGACCATTTTTCTATTTGTTCTTTGTATGAGAGATAAATATGACTTATATTTCTTTTTAGATTTGTATCCTAGTCCAGTTCTATTATAGATTGCCCTTTGTGTTCCAAGAATCAAGTCAAGATTCTTGGATCCCAGGGAAAATCGTTCTAAGGTTGTCTTCAAATCCTTGACTTGACTTTTCAGGTTAGAATTCTCTTTCTCAAGTTTTTGAACTTGAGTTGAGATTCCAGTCTGAACTGGATCAGTCAAGGATTCGTTATTTGTTGTTTCTTTAAGGAGTGTTACCTCCTTTTGAAGTGACTTGATTCGAATTTTGGACTTAGCTACTTTATGCATTAAATAATTAATTAAGCCATATAAGCGATTTTTACTTACAGAGGGGTTTGGCCCTTCGAAAATGGATGCGGATCCGTGGCTTCTCTCGGACTCGGCTTCTGATTCGTCCTCGCTTCCGGATTCATTGTTGTAGTCCCGGGCTGTCAACGTAAGAAAGTTCGTTTGCTCAAGTTCTTCGTCGTCGGATTCCTCGGAAGAAGACTCATCCCATGTTGCCTTCAATGCCTTCTTTCTCTTTGGTTTCTTTGGATCCTTCTGATTCGGGCAGTTTGCCTTGATGTGCCCTTTTTGATTGCACCCATAGCAGGTCACTTCGAATTTGACCTTCAAGCTTGGTTGGGCTTCTTTGGACTGGATAGCTTTTCTGACATCCTTTTTGTTGAAGCCCTTCTTTTTGCAGAGTTTCTTTACCAGGTTGACTATTTTGGTTGTAAGCTCATCGTCGTCTTCCGAATCTAGTTCTTCTTCTAACTCAGGTTCGGTTCTGCGCTTCATCTTTGATTCGCGCATTCTTCCTGTTCCTGCAACCAAAGCCAACCCTTCCTCGATCGGGTGTGCATTAGTCTGTTCATGAAGTTCGAATTCTGCAAAAAGTTCATCTAACTTAATAGTAGATAAATCCTTAGAAACCTTGTAGGCATCTACCATGGATGCCCACAAGGTGTTTCTAGGAAAGGCGTTTAAAGAATACCTTATGATGTCCCGGTTATCTACCTTCTGTCCAATTGCATGAAGACCGTTGAGCAGATCTTGAAGGCATGGAGTTGGGCAACTGTCTCACCTTCCTGCAGTTTGATATTAAACAATTTATTGAAAATTAAGTCTCTCTTACTTACTTTGGTGTCGGACGTCCCCTCGTGAAGTTCAATGAGCTTATCCCACAGCTCCTTGGCACTGCTGAAAGGGCCGACGCGGTTGAGTTCTTCTTTTGATAGGCCACACTGGAGGGTGCAGGTCGCCTTGGCATTGGCTTCCACCTTCTTAATCAGAGATGCGTCCCACTCCTCGTATGGTAGTGGTTTGACGGCGCTATCAGTTGGTAGTTGGAATCCGGTTTTGACAATCATCCAGACTTCGAAATGAGTCTGGAGATATGCCTCCATCCGACCCTTCCAGTACCCGAAGTCGTCTCCGGTGAATAGCGGGGGGTGGGCTGTACTGTAGCCTTCTTGAAGGGCCATTTTAGATCAACTAAAAAAATAAACAGCAAGAAAATCCCAGGACTTGGTCCTGGATTAGTAGTGCGGGAAGAAGAAAATAGAACACGAACTCGGGTGGTGTTGCACCAACCTCGAGCAGAAACCGATTCGAGAAAAGAATTAAAATATAGCTATAAAGCTAAATTCTAATTGACTCCGAAAAATCTGAAAATACCACGAAAAATTATTTTGAATGGTGGTTGCACCGATTCAAAATGACCCCGTCCTGATACCAATTGATGGATCGAAAGCGCTAGAGGGGGGGTGAATAGCGCTCGTGGCTATTTTTTGCGATTTATAACTAAGAGTAGAAATGCAACGGAAATGAAAAGTAAAGTAAATACAAACACAGAAGACACAAGTATTTTACTTCGTTCGGAGCCTATAGCGACTCCTACTCGAAGGCCCGCGGTCCTTGACCGCTTTTGGTGGGCAACAACTATAAATTCGAACTATTACAAGCTAGAAGCAATTACAGTTAAATGCCAATAAGAAAGTTTTACCAACGAACAAGAAAGTAGAAGAGCGTTGGAGGTTCAGTTCGTTGTTGCAGCAAAGCGTTGTTGAAGCGTACGGAGCACACGAGAGCACAAGACTTTTATTCGGAATTCGATGTGTTGAGCTACACCTCGAGGCCCCTTTTTATAGCTCTACAAGGTCTGATCCAGATCCCCAAGTCTCGGGATCAGATTTGACCCGAAGCGGATCGGTCGACCGATCCCCACGCTCGGTCGATCGATCAGATGATCTCCACTGCATTTGATCCGTCCATCCGTCGCTCCGCTTCGATATGGTCAAACTTTATCCCTGGGTTCAGTCGACCGATCCCAAGGTTCGGTCGACCGATCAGTCTCCTCTGACCCGCACACCTCGGCTTGATCCAGTCGACACCTATCCCAGGTTCGGTCGACCGATCCCGAGGTTCGGTCGACCGATCCCTGGTCGAACCCGGTCCAACTTCTGGAGATCTGATCTGGTAGCTTGAAGGTTCGGTCGACCGATCCCAAGGTTCGGTCGACCGATCCCGGTCAGTACTAACCCTACACAAAAGTGTTAGTTTCCTGCAAAACAGAGTTAGAATACAAAAGATAATAAACAAATGAATTGACAGCCTTCGGACTGTCCGGGTCTGACTTCGGGTTTCCGACCGGAAACCCTAGGTCGACCCGACGCCTACTGTTCCCTCTACGGGGAACGCGTCCTCACCTACTCCACTCAAGAGATTTACCTGATGCCAGTCCGGTCCTCCAGACCGACTGGACTTTCCGCCTAGGGTTACCACCCCCTAGGACCTAGGGTTACCGCCCCCTAGGGTTTTTCTCCACCTAGGGTTACCACCCCCTAGGACCTAAGGTTACCGCCCCTTAGGGTTTTCCTCCACCTAGGGTTACCACCCCCTAGGACCTAAGGTTACCGCCCCTTAGGATTTTCCACCTGCCTAACCGCAGTTAGGACTTTCCTGCACACTTGTTTAAGCTCATTAGATAACAAAACAACTTAACTTGAACCCTTTGACATAATCAAAACACCGGTTCGATCGTCGGATGCTTCCTGCACCAACAGCTTTGTGTTTGATCCCTGTGTCTGAGTGTGAAGGAGCTTAGGAGGGCAGGAAGTCGAGCGGAAGACACAGCTAGCGAGAAGGACGACACGAGAAGGGAGCTTACGGGCTCGGTGCATCCGAAGGACGAGAGAGCTGCGGAAGAGTACACCAGTGGGTGAGAAGAACATGCGTGGCGTTCGAGGGATGTTAAGCCTGGGAGGAAGGCTGCTCAAGGAGAAGGTCCGAAATTGGGTTCGGGTGAACCCTATTTCGGTTGGCCAAAATCACCCAAAAGAATGGAGCTTCGGAAGTCAAAGCGCAGGAAACAGGGAGCTGGAATTCAAGCTTAAGGCGCCTTGAACAAAGCATGGAGGTGCCTTCATGGGCTCATTGAAGGCGCCTTCATGACTCATTAAAGGCGCATTGAGCTGGTCAAATTGACCGTTTGCGTTTCGGATAAAGTTTTATCCGCCTACTCGATGGAGGTGCCTTGGACATCCGAGATAGAATTTTCAGGGGCTATAAAAGGACCCCTGGACCTAGGAATTATGGATCAATTGAATCATCAACTCTGTATTCATTCCTAGCAACTAGTGAGCACTCTAAGTGTGTAAAAAAGCTAAGGCTTCTTCACCTACAGTGAAGGAGACTTTGCTAGTGCGATTTCCGACCGCCTTGGATTAACAACCCCCTGGGTTGTAACCAAGTTAAAATTCTGTCTCTCTTCTATTTCTGTTTTTTATTTTTATTATTGTTGCTATCTGTTTGAGTTGAAAGACGAGGAGGGTATACTTTTATTTTTTCAGGCAATTCACCCTCCTCTTGCCGGCCTCCACTGCACCAACAATGTTATAGGGACTTGATGGATATTTAGGAACAAACTAAATAAAAAAGGATAAATTACTAGGAATAAAGCTCGTCTCATAGCTTAAGAGATTATTCAAGTAGAAGGATTAAACTAGAGACTTATGCCCCAGTAGCTAGACTTTAATTAATTAGGATGTTATTAGCCTTTGCCACTCATAAAATATTCAAACTATTTCAAATAGATATAAAATTAACATTCTTAAATGGTTTTATTAAAGAAAAAGTATACGTAGCCCAACCACTAGAATTTGAAGACCTAGATAAACCTGTTGGTACCCCAAGGTTGTTTTGACGTGATCAAACAAGTTAGGTTAGGTCTTGTTGTATTTAACATTGTGTCTAAGTGTACGGAAACTTAGGAGCACAGGCCTTCGGGCAAAAGACGCAGCTAGCGAGAAGGACGACATGGGAGAGAGTCGATGGGCTCAGTGCATCCGAGGGATGAAGAGTTGTGGAAAAGTACACGGATGGACGAGAAGGAGGTGCGCGACATTTTCGAAGGACGAGAAGCCAGGAGCGGAAGCTTGCTCGAGAAGGCTAGAAGTTGGGTTCGGGTGAGCGCTATTCCGGATGACTGAAATCACCTAAGCGAGCATAGCCAAAGCGGAAGAACCAGACCGAAGCAAGGGGAGGCGAAGCTGGAGTCCTGGAGAGAAAGTCAACAAAATGTCGACTTTCCCCTTCGGGACGTCCGGAACCTAAATTTTATCAAGATCGACGTGGACTTTGACCGATGCATCAGAGATATAATTCCATCCCACTCCAGGTGTCTGGAACCCTTCCAGGCACCCCGAGCAAGGCTATATAAGCAGCCTTGCTCCCAAAGCTTTAAAACAACAAGAAATAGTGCAATAACACTTGTAGACGCTTTCTATTTTGTTTAGCTTTCTTTTTTTATGCGTTCATTGCTGTAAGAGGCTTCTTTGCCTGAAAAAGATTCTTAGTATGATTTAACTGCCTTGGATTAATAACCTTCTCAGTTGTAACCAAGTAAATCTGTGAGCCTCGTCTTTTTAGTTTATCTTTTATTTATTCTTATGCAAGTGTTTGTTTAAGTTATAAGCCGAGGAATGTACTTTTGTTTGTTTTTGTGCAGGGGTTATTCACCCCCCCCCCTCTAGTCGACTGCCAATGGTCCTACAAAACCTAATCATGTACTAAAACTCAAAAAATGCACTTTATGGACTAAAACAAGCGCGTAGAGCTTGGTATGAAAGATTGTCGACCTATTTAATTTCTAAAGGATTTAGACAAGGTAAAGTTAATCCAACTCTATTCATTAAAACTCATGCTAAAGATATTTTTATTGCTCAAGTTTATGTTAATGATATTATTTTTAGATCAACTAATAGTTCATTTTTAAAGGATTTTAGATTCACTATAGAAAGCGAATTTCAAATGAACCTAGTAGGTGAACTTAACCATTTTCTAGGGTTGCAAGCCAAACAAACCAAGAAAGGTATTTATGTTTATCAGACTAAGTATGCTAATGAACTAACTAAAAGATTTGAAATGGAAAATTCTAAAAACTTAGCAACCCCAATGGCCCTAAATGTAAAATTAGACAATGACCCAAGTGAAAAAGTGTCGATGCAAAATAATATATAAGTCTCATAGGTGGACTCTTATACCTAACTTCTAGTCGACTAGATATTTTATGTAAGTACTCCGTGGTATTTTTGATATAGTCAACCAAGTTAAGTTAGTTCCTGTGTGTATTTGATCCTTGTATCTAAGTGTACAGAAGCTTAGGAACATAAGTAGTCGAGCGAAAGATGCAGCTAGTGAGAAGGATGGCACGGGAAAAGAGTCGATGGGCTCGGTATATCTGAACGACGAGGCGTTGTAGAAGTGTGCACCAGTGGACTAGAAGGATGCGTGCGACATTCGAGGGACGAGAAGTCGGGGAGGAAGCCTGCTCTAGGAGAAGGCTGGAAGATGGGTCCAGGTGAGCCTAATTTCGGATGGACGAAATCACCCAGGCAATCAAAGTAGTGGAAGAGCCAACGGGGAGCTGCGGAGCTGCTGGAGGCGCCCTCAATTTGGTTGGAGACGCCTTCGCACCTTTCTGTAGGAAGGCGCCTTCAACCACCCATGGAAGACACCTTCAACCCTTTGAAGGCACCTTAGACTGGGTAAAATGTAACCGTTAGCGAAGATAAAACCTTATCTTCGCTTGCCTCATTGGAGGCGCCTTCCACCTTGTTAGAGGAGCCTTTCAGCCTCGGATAAGATTTTCCAAGGGCTATAAAAAGACCCCTAGACCTAGAAAATATCCAAGAACTATAACAACAACTCTTGTACTCTTTCCTAGTATATTTCTTGAGCTGTCAAAGTCTGTAAGAGGCTTCTCCACCTGCAATGAAGGAGATCTACTAGTACTTTTCACTGCCTTGGATTAACAACCATCTAGGTTGTAACCAATTTAATTTCTGGCTTTCTTACTTCTTTCTCTTAAGTTATTTAGTTTAGTTTTATTATTATTATTGTGCTACTAATCAAGTCCAAAGATCGAGAAAGGGGTTTATTTTTCTTGTAGGCAATTTACCCCCCTCTTGCCCACCTCCCTTGACCAACAAGTGGTATCACAGCCAGAACACCTCAAAAGGACTAACCACTGACTGAAGCACCAAGATAATGGTCGAACCGAGCATCTAGCTACTGAAGTTTGAGGGAGAATTAGCGACATGGAAGAAACTCATGGAGATATTTTTAAAACAGACTTTGAATTACTTTTGATTATTAAATATGATTTTGTAGCTCCCAAAGACCCACAAGGAAATGAAAAAGAAGAATACCAATAGACCAAGAAGGAGCAAGCAGACTTCATAGCAAATGGATGAGCCAAATTCCATCTGTTGAGTGTGCTACCTCCGTAAGAAGTCAACAGAATCGGCGCCTATGAATCAACAAAGGAATTTTGGGAGAAGTTCCTGGAGTTACATAAAGGTACGTCCAAAGCCAATCTGACAAAATGGGATATGCTCTGGAACCAACTGACCAGCCTCTGGATGAAATAAGGAGAGTTAGTAGGCAACTGCACGCCAAGATGAAAGAGTTAATAATCGGACTTACGAATCTCAGAGAACAAGTAACAAACCGAGATTCATTAAGGTATGTCTTAAATGCTTTCCCTAGGACATTAGACTGGACGTCTATAATAGACTCTTATTATATTCAAAAGATCTAGAAGTAAGTACTTTAGAGAATTTATTTTTGACTTTAGAACTTCACGAATCTAGATGTGTAGAATTGAAAAAGGAGCTCAGTTAGAACATTGCCCTGAAGGCAATATTAGATGATCAAGACTCCAAAGCATCCATCGACAAAGATGAAGCGACCTTAATGGTAAGGAAATTTAATAGATTTATTAAATCTAATAAATTCAAGTCATAGATGAAAAAGGACTTTTAGAGCAAAAGGCAGTTACGATGTCACAACTACTAAGGAGAAGGACACATTAAGGACGACTACCCCAAATGGAAGAAGAAGGAGAAGGACAAGGGCAAAAGACCAACAGGATCAAAGCACAAGAATCTGAAGGCCACATGGGATGAATCGTTGTCCTCCGAGTCCGAGATTGAAGCTTACGCCAGACTAGCTTTAATGATAAGCCACCAAGGAGAAGATGAAAGAAACTCAGAGATGAGAATCAATGAAAGGGGAGGATCATCAGAGGAGAGTTGTGATGAAGGGGGAGTATCAGAACATGAGGTAAGTGAGGTACGTGTGCTATTTCCCAAGCAATCTTTTGAATTTATCAAAATATTTTCTAAAAATATGTGCAAATTAGAATAAGAAAATGTTGATTTGAAAAGACAGTTAACTAACGCATGTCCACTAGAATTGTTTGATAATTTAAAAATAGAAAATAAAAAATTAAAAATATAAATAGAAAAATTGAAAGATAACCATTCATGTTCTAACTACTTTCAAAAATCAAAAGTTAGAAATTATGGTAGATTCAACTAGTACATTAGAAATCACCAGGGATAAATTAAGAAAATTCTTAAAAATTATGTACCTCCCAAATTTTTAGTAAATCAAGTAGGCAAGAACTTATATTGGGTTCCAAAATCCTTTTTAGATTAAAATCCATTTTTATTTGGATAGAAATTGTCTCAATTAGAAAAACTTTTTATATTTCGAGTTGAAAATTTTTTCTATGCTACCTGATGATTTAATCTATAAACAGAGAATTTTTCAAAATTTTATTTACTGTTTAGTTATTTTTTAAAATTTAAAATTATTTTACAAAGTTAAATTTTGAAAAAAAATATTTTTTCTGTGATGAAATATGATATTTTCTACCCTTACAATTTTTTTTGAATTTTTTAGAACATGTTTTAAAATTATTTCTGATAAAAAATTTAGCCTTATTAATAATTCTTGTTAAGTACCCCTAGAAAAATTTTTCAAATTTTCTAACAGTTTATTTTATTTTCCCAAATTTTATTTTGATGTGATCAAAGAGGGAGAAGTAAGTACAAGTTAAGGGGAGTAAGAATTTTATTGCTTAATTCATTACAATATTTGATACTAATTGCAACTTCTTTACATAAGTTATGTTATTGTATTTTTTACTCTAACTTGAACTTGGGTTGATGCACATCAAAAAGGGGGAGATTGCAAGTACCCCATGGTAGTTTTGATGTGGTCAACCAAGTTAAGTTAGGTCTTGTGTGTGTTTGATCCTTGTGTCAAAGTGTACAGGAGCTTAGGAACACAAAAAGTCAAGCAGAAGACACAGCTAGCGAGAAGGATGGCACGGGAAAAGAGTCGATGGGCTCGGTGCATCCGAGGGGCGAGGTGCTATAGAAGAGTACACTGGTGGATGAGAAGGACGTGTGTGACATTCGAGGGATGAGAAGTTGGGGGAGGAAGCCTGCTCGAGGAGAAGGCCAGAAGATGGGTCCGAGTGAGCTCAATTCCGGATGGACGAAATCACCTGGGTGATCGAAGCAACAGAAGAGCGAACGGGGAGTTGCAGAGTGTTGGTGCGGGTAGCATCAGACGATCGAACCTATGTTTTGATAATGACAAAGGGTTCAAAGTTAAGTTGTCTTGTGATCTAATAAATGTTGAACCAAGTGTGCAAGAAAGTCCTAAGTGTACTTAGGCAAAAGTCCTAGTGATTATAGGCAGTTGAAAAATCTTGGGGGGTGGTAACCCTAGGTTCAAGGGGGTGATAACTCTAGGCGGAAAGTCTTGGCGGGTCGAGCACTTTGGGTGCCTTCAATAGCCGAAGCTACAGGGATAAAATCTTAGCTAGAAGCACCTTCCATGGAGGATAAAGGTGCCTTCAATAGCCTATATAAGGCTGGTTCAAGCAAATGCACAATAACATTTGATCTTCGCATACTTTCTACTCCGCACTGCTCAAAAGACGATCTGACAAAGTCGTAACGCGACTCCGACAACTTGAAGCCCGAAATTCCTTGTTCTTAGTTGTCGGTATACTTTCAATTGTATTTTAATTATTGTACTTGTAATTTCTGGATTGATTAGTGGATTGTCCATCGAAAGCACTCTCATGTGCAGGCCTTGGAGTAGGAGTCACCACAGGCTCCGAACCAAGTAAAAGAATAGTGTTACCACTTGTGTTGTTTTGCTTCCACTCTATTTCTATCTTCTACTTCGGTACTCTGTGCTTTCTAAAAAGCGTGAAAACCCCACGAGCACTATTCACCCCCCCCCCCCTCCTCTAATGCATCTCAATCCTACACAGAGCTGCTGGAGGCACCCTTAATTTGGTTAGAGGAGCCTCCATGCCTTTCTGTGGGAAGGCGCCTTCAAAGGGTTGAAGGCGCCTTAGACTGGGCAAAATGTAATCGTTAGCCAAGATAAAGCCTTATTTTCGCTTGCCTTGCTAGAGGCGCCTTCCACCTTGTTGGAGACGCCTTCCAGCCTCAGATAAGATTTTCTAGGGCTTATAAAAAGACCCTTGGACCTAGAAAATATTCAAGAACTGTAACTACAACTCTTGTACTATTTCCTAGTCTATTTCTTGAGCTATCAACGTCTATAAGAGGCTTCTCAGTCTGCAACGAAGGAGATCTACTAGTGTTTTTCACTACCTTGGATTAACAACCATCTAAGTTATAACCAAGTTAATTTCTGACTTCTTACCTCTTTCTTTTAAGTTATTTAGTTTAGTTTTATTATTGTTATTGTGCTACTAATCAAGTCTAAAGATCGAGAAAGAGGTTTATTTTTCTTGTAAGCAATTAAGCACCCTCTTGCTGGCCTCCCTGGACCAACAGATTATATACAATTTCATTCCTTTTGTTTGCTATATATTTATGACTTAACCCATTTTGATATATGAAAAAGGAAAAGAAAGGTAAAGGGTTAAAATATAATTTTTTTTAATTAACTTCTCAAAATGATTTCTCATTTGATTAAGGAGGAGTAATAATTAAGGGAGAGTTAGAGTTTATTATTATATTCATGTATGACTGCACTATCCCTATTTTGTTTCTTTCTTACATTGAATATAAATTCAAAATCCAATGTATATTTTAATTTTTATTTACTAATTTTAACTTATTTTTTATATTATCAAAAAGGGGGTGATTGTTGGTACTGGTACATAATATTTAACCATAGTTTTGATATATAATTAAGGTTAAAGTTAGGTTGATTGTGATCTAACCAATTGTGTCAAGTTTGTAGTTGCAAGATATTTGATAGATGTTAAAGTCCTAGTTGTGAAGCAGATAGTGACTAAGTCATAGTGGATCTAGGCATCAAAATCCCTGATTGGGAGTCAGGCATGAGGTAAGTCTTGGTTGAGACCAAGAAAACAAATTTCTAGCTAAACATTAGATGAATCAAGTCCAAGTAATTAAGTCTTGCCAGACAAATTCCTAATTAGGGGCTAGGTGAATCAAGTTCAAGTGATTAAGGCTTGGTAAACAAGTTCCTAGCTGGAAGCTAGGTGATTCAAGTCTAGAAGGACTTAGCTAAGAGCTGAAGGCATGGCAAATAACTCCAAGTGGAAGTAGCTGGGAACTATGGCTTGGTAACTCAATCTAGATGAGTCAACTGGAGGCTAAACATCTAGATTCAATGTAAGTGTGAGTAACTTTACAGTTTTGTATCCTACTCATTACATGTAACCACTACAGGAAAGCATGTTTAAAGGTTCCTAGCAACAGGATGGAGTTCGGGGGCAACTGACTGCTGATAACTCTTGACGAAAGGATTTCAAAGGTCTAGGCAACCATGTAGGGTCCAAGCTGTTGGATCGAGACCACGCTAGAGGGGGGGTGAATAGCGTTCGTGGCTATTTCTTTCGATTCGTAAAACAAATGAGTAAAAGCGCAGCGGAATAAAGAAATAACAAACACAGAGAGACAGGAAGATTTACTTCGTTCGGAGCCTAAAGCGACTCCTACTCGAAGGCCCGCGATCCTTGATCGCTTTCCGTGGGCAACAACTATAAGCACGATAAAACTATTACAGATTAACTACAATTTAAAGCAGTAAACAGATTATACCGACAACAAAAGACTAAATCGAAGCTCTGGGTTGTCGGGGTATCGTTGCAGCACTTTCTGGATCGAGTCGTTAGCAGCTTGTCGCAGGAAGATTACTTAGATTGTCGTTGTTCTTTATGCTGCACCTCGACCCTTCTTTTATATGAGGTTCCGGGCGCCTGTATCCCTTCCGGGCGTCTGGAGTGTGACGTGGCCAACCAACCAGGATACTCCACGTGTCAACTTCGCGCAGGGGATAAACTTTGGTCCCGGGCGCCCGGACAGCCTTTTTCCAGCAGGTTCCTCACCTGCAAACAAAGGTTAGTCCGAGCAAAATCCCCTGCAAGACAGTGTTAGAATAAGACAAAACATCATAAAGAAGAATTGACAGTCTTTGGACTGTCCGAGTCTGACTTCGGATTTCCAACCGGAAATCCTAGGTCGACCCGACGCCTACTGTTCCCTCTACGGGGAACGCGTCCTCACCTACTCCACTCAAGAGATTTACCTGTTGCCAGTCGATCCTCCAGATCGACTGGACTTTTGCTCAGCACTCGATGCTTCCGGACTTTCTGCTGGACATCCGCTTCCCGGCTAGTCCAGACTTTCACCTGGTTCGCGACACCAGGACTTTCCACCTAGGGTTACCACCCCCTAGGACTTTTGCCTAAGCCATCGACCTGCCAAGACTTTCCGCATAGGGTTACCACCCCCTATGACCTAGGGTTACCACCCCCTAGGGTTTTTCCTTTGTCTAACCACAGCTAGGACTTTCCTGAAATACTCATTCAACCATGTTAGATTACAACAACCCTTAACTTTGAATCTTTTGCCATTATCAAAACTCAGGTTCGATCGTCGGATGCTTCCCGCACCAACAATCTCCCCCTTTTTGATTATGGCAATCCAAATTCAAAGTTAAGTAAAAAAAAACAAATGCATAAGTATATTAAGCAAGCTTAAGTATATAAATTCAAATGAACGCCTAACTTAAGCTAACACTTAAACTTTTTGTAAACTTTTTGTGAATCTCCCCCTTAATACAGGGTTTCCTTTGTGAAGCTCCCCCTTAATACAGGGTTTCCTTTTTCTTTTGAGTTTCTCTACTTTGAATTTCTCTACTCTCCCCCTTTGCCATATATCAAAAATGAGCTAGTTTTGAAAAACTTAATTTTTCAAGACAGAATTAAAAACATTTTAACTTAGGCAAGGAAAGTGAAGGACAACACCTTAGAATTTATTTTGTTTGAATAGACATAAAAAAACATGAGCTCTTTTTGAGTCTATGGAGTCTATAGAAAAACATTGGTTTCCAAAATTTTCATACAAGTTTCAACTTCAGAGATTTTCAAATAAATTTGTAAGGAAAAATAATTTTTAAAGCTTTAACAACTTAATGAATTTTCAAAAGGGTTTAAAAAAAAATTTTCAAAGACGTATCTGAAAGTTAGAAGATATTTGAAAGTTAAGTTTGGAGAAAATTTTGATAAAACTGCTTAAGGAATGTTTTTGAGATAAATTTCAGGAATACTTAAGGCAAAGGAGAAGAGATAACCTTAATTTAGTTTTAGTAAGGTTTCAGTGTTCTAAAGTCCAAGCATGAGTCAAGATTTGGTTTTGATCAGGTATCAGAGCCCTTAAGTACAAACATGCTTAAACTTTTAATATTGCCTCCACCAACTGTCTAACCATTTAGCTACTTGCTGATTGCCTAGAGGGCAACAGTGTTCACCTGGTTAGTCAAGTCTAGTCAATTGATCCAGTTAGATTTGACTAAGGCTGGAAGACTTGATTTGATTACTGTTAATTATGTATTTAATGCCCAGACTCATATTGATGCACAGAAATAAGCATTCTTGAGTCCAGGCTATACCCTATGCATCTCACACCGTTCTATGTTTTACAAACACAATCAAGGTAAACCTAGGTGTTTGTGAGATGCTCTGGCTGAGTCCTGGGGGAACATGTTTTCTAAGGGTAAATCCTAGGCTAAATCCAACTTTTGAAAGTCTAGCAAAGTGGGGATTTTGGAAAATCAATTTTGCCTAGAAGTTAAAAAAAATAAAGAATATAAAGTTATAGTATCTATTCTACCCAACACATACCTATTTGTCTTCTAAGTGAGCTGAACTCAAGTTCAGGTAAGGGTTTTGTAAAAATGTCAGCTAGGTTTGATTTTGACTCAACATAGTTGAGTATAATATCACCCTTAGCTACATGATCCCTTACAAAATGATGCTTCACCTCTATATGTTTAGTCCTTGAGTGATGAATTGGGTTTTTTGTTAGATTTATTGAGCTTATATTATCAATTGAAATTTTTATTTTATGATAATCTAGCTGATAGTCTTTAAGAGTATGCATCATCCATAACAATTGAGATGCGCATTCACCTAAGGCTATATATTCAGATTCAGTGGTAGATAAAGCAACACAATGTTGCTTTCTACTTGACCAACTTACAAGGCATTGCCTTAGAAATTGACAACTGCCACTTGTGCTTTTTCTATCTAACTTGCATCCAGCGTAATCTGAGTCAGAATAGCCATGAAGGTCAAGAGTGCAAGTTCTAGGGTACCAGAGTCCTATATTTAGAGTACATTTAATGTACCTAAGTATTCTTTTAACATAGGTTAAGTGTGACTCTTTTGCACAGGATTGGTATCTTGCGCACATACCTACAGCAAACAATATATCAGGTCGGCTTGCAGTTAGGTACAATAAACTACCTATTACACTTCTATAATATTTTGGGTCTACTGGTTTTCCTACTGGGTCAGAGTCAATATTGATGTTGGTTGCCATTGGAGTGTTTATTATCTTTGAATTTTCCTTGCAGAATTTTTTAATTAACTCCTTAGCATATTTAGTTTGATAAATGTAAATTCCATCTTTAGTTTGTTTTATTTGTAAGCCTAAGAAAAAATTAAGTTCACCAACCATACTCATTTCAAATTCACTTTCCATTAATTTAACAAATTCTTTTAGAAATTTAGAGTTAGTAGATCCAAAAATTATATCATCAACATAGATTTGGGCTATGAAGATGTCTTTTTCTACAGTTTTTACTAATAGAGTTGGATCTATTTGACCTTGGTTGAAGCCTTTGGAAATTAAGTGATTGGACAACCGTTCATACCATGCCCTAGGGGCTTGTTTAAGTCCATACAAGGCTTTTTTTAACTTAAATACGTGAGTAGGATTGTTTAAGTCTTCAAATCCTGGGGGTTGGCTTACATAGACCTCTTCTTTGATGAAACCATTTAAAAAGGCTGACTTAACATCCATTTGGTATAATTTAAACCCTTTATTTGCTGCATAGGCTAATAGCATTCGAATGGATTCGAGTCTAGCTACCGGTGCATAGGTTTCATCATAGTCTAATCCTTCAACTTGACTAAACCCTTTGGCTACTAGTCTGGCTTTGTTTCTTATGATATCACCCTGATCATCCAACTTATTTCTAAAAACCCATTTGGTGTCTATTATTGATTTATCTATGGGTTTAGGTACAAGGTCTCAGACTTGGTTTCTTTCAAATTGGGCTAATTCCTCCTGCATAGCTATGATCCAGTCCGGGTCGGGTAGTGCTTCTTCTATTGTTTTAGGTTCGATTTTAGAAATTAGGGCAATCTAACTATGGATTCTATAGGAAGATCTAGTTCTGACTCCTAGGTTTGGATCACCCAAAATTTGGTCAGGTGGATGAGAAGTACTGGCCCTAGTTGGTCTTATAATCGGGTCAGGGGCTGGTTCCTCTGGTTTATTAAGGTTTGGTTGAATTTCATCATCTTCTATATTTCTTGGTTCAACACTCACATTTATATTTGGTAGATTATTTTCTTCATCAAATATTATATTAGTTGTTTCTTCAACTTTTAGGGTGTTTTGATTGTAGACTCTATAGGCTCTACTATTTGAGGAGTATCCTAAAAATATTCCTGGGTTAGATTTGGGTGTGAATTTTCCTAAATAATCTTTAGTATTTAAAATATGAACTTTACACCCAAATATTTTTAAATAGTTTAAGTTAGGAATTTTATGATAATATAGTTCATAAGGGGTTTTCTTGTGAAATTTGTTGATTAAAATTCTGTTTTGAATATGATTTGCAGTGTTTATTGCTTCAGCCCAAAATTGGTGATTTAAATTATATTCATTTAACATAGTTCTAGCGGCTTCTTGTAGTGTTCTATTTTTACGTTCCACTAGACCATTTTGCTGAGGGGTTCTAGGACATGAAAATTCATGTAGGTATCCATTTATTTTACAAAATTGAGTAAATCTATGATTTTCAAATTCTCCCCCATGATCACTTCTTATTCTTTTAATTTTAGTATCTTTTTCATTTTCTATTAGTTTGCAAAAATTACTAAATATTTCATAGGTTTCATCTTTTGTTTTTAGGAATCTTATCCATGTAAACCTAGAATAGTCATCAATTATTACTAAGCAATACTGGTTCTTGCTTAGTGACTTGGCTCCATGTGAATCAAATAGGTCAAGGTGAAGGAGCTCAAGTAACGAGTTGGTTCTTTCTAGATTTGTTGATTTGTGTGTTGACTTAGTTTGTTTTCCTTGTTGACAAGCATTACAGATTGAGTTTTCAATGAATTTTATTTTGGGCAAACCTCTAACTAGACCATTATGACTCATTTTTGAAATGAGTCTAGTGTGAGTGTGACCCAGTCTTCTGTGCCACAAGTCAATTTCCTCTTCATGTGTTATTAAACACTTTATTGAGGATGTGGGTAGATTGATTGAGTACATATTATTTTTCCTAAGTCCCTTAATTGTGATTTCAGGATTTTCAATATTTTTGACAAAACATCTAGCTTTGTCAAAAGTGACTAAGTATCCGCTATCACACAATTGGCTTATACTTAGTAAGTTGAAATTGAAATTTTCAACTAACAGAACTTTTCTAATAATAAAATCGGAGCTGAGTTCGATATTACCTCTTCCGATTACTTTAAGTTGACCATTGTTGCCGAATGCAACTGATCCTAAATTTTTTAGTTTGAGCTTTGAAAACTTCAATTTATCTCCAGTCATATGTCTGGAGCATCCACTATCCAACATCCATTGATCCAACTCCTACACATAAAGTGAATGAATTGGTTTCTTGTTAATGGATAAAAAGATAGTTTGACTGAAGTGGACTCCTTAGAATTTTATCTTACCCAGGCTAAGTTAACAATAATTGGTCATATTGTTGCAATTGTTTAGAAAAGTGTTTTAAAGTTTTTTTTTTCATTATTATTATTATTATTAATTTAACTTGATTAACACTGTTTAGGTTGGAGATATTTGAATTAATTTGATTTTGAAGGATGTTTAACTTAACTTTAAGTAAGATTTAAAATTTAGTTTGCTTAGTCATCTCACCTGATCTAAATTGTCAATCAGGGAATCCTATAATTGATGTGAGATGATTTATTGTTGAATTCAAAGGTCTGGCTTAACATTGTGTTAGATTCAGGTTTAGCTTTGGGTTCAACAAGTAAGCATTCTTTAGATAAACTTCTGGGCTATGGTGAGTCACAAGGAGCTCATTAAAGTAACCATGCCTTCGAGGTTTTCCAAATAGTCCTACCCACTGAACTTAATACTAATCCTTGGTCTAACTAGTTAGGATCCATTTAAGGGTAGCTTCGGTCAGTTCCACTTGGCCAAATGCACCAGGTCGAAGCCATATCTTCCTAGACATGCGATGCCCAAGCTTCCCTAACGTACTATCATCCAAAAAATTTCACCAGTACTGTGGGTCAAGTTAAACCTAACCCATTTTACCTAACCTTAATTACCCTGCCGGGTGGTCTACTCTTGGTTACCCTTATCGGGTATATTAAGTTCGGAGGTGCCAGATAATCTGGAGCCTTCCTTTTAATTTGATTTAATTATTTAATTTCGAATTTTGAATTTCATTTAATTCTTGAATTTAATTTTTGAATTTATAATTTTAAATTTTGAATTTTGAATTTGAATTTCGAATTTTGAATTTCATTTTTGAATTAATAATTTAATTCTTGAATTTAATTTTTGAATTTATAATTTAATTTTTGAATTGAATTTTTGAATTTATAGTTTAATTTCGAATTTTGAATTTCATTTTTGAATTTATAGTTTAATTTCGAATTTTGAATTGAATTTTTGAACTTATAATTTAATTTCGAATTTTGAATTTAATTTTTGAATTTATAATTTAATTTCGAATTTTTGATTTTTGAATTTATAATTTAATTTCGAATTTTGAATTTAATTTTTGAATTTATAATTTAATTTCGAATTTTGAATTTCATTTTTGAATTTATAGTTTAATTTCGAAATATCGTTTTTCTCTTTGCTCCCCCTTGATCACGGCCTCGATATGGTCTATCGAGGTAATGTATTTGATCCTTCGGGACCCAGTATTGACCAAGTCCAACTTGATTGATCAATTTGGACTTGGGGACCCATGCTTGGGCTGTGTTACTACTTTGTTTGTTTATTAAGGATAAGTAAGATTTATATTTACTTTTATATCCTAGCCCAGTTCTATTGTAAATGGCCCTTTGTGTCCCAAAAATTAAGTCCAAGTTCTTGGAGCCCAAAGAAAACCGTTCTAAAGTAGTTTTTAAATCTTTAACCTGATTTTTTAGACTTGAATTTTCTTCCTCAAGTTTATGAACTTGAGTTGGAAATTCAGTCTGACTCTGGTCAGGTAAGGTTTTAGTGTCAGCCACTTCTTTAAGGACAGATACTTCCTTTAGAAGTGACTTAACTTTCAGGTTTGACTTAGCTAATTTGCGCAATAAATAACTAACTAAAATGTTTAACCGGGAGATACTTACAGCGGGGTCTGGTCCTTCGGAAACGGATACGGATCCGTGGCTTTGCTCGGACTCCGCCTCGGACTCGCTCTCGCTTCCGGATTCGACGATTTGGTCCCGGGCCATTAATGCGAGTAGACTCGTCTGTTTGAGCTCGTCGTCGTCGTCCTCCGATGAAGATTCATCCCATGTTGCCTTAAGGACCTTTTTCCTTCTTTGCTTTTTGACTTCCATCAGGTTAGGGCAGTTGGATTTGATGTGCCCTTTTTGGTTGCAGCCGTAGCATGTAACTTCAAACTTCATCTTTGAGTTCTGTGAACCTTCCTTCGTTTTTACTGCCTTTTTTAGATCTCTTTTGTTGAAGCCCTTCGTTTTGTAGAGCTTATTCACGAGTTTACCAGCTCGGTTGTAATTTCAATGTCTTCATCGTCTGAATCTGGTTCAACCTCCGACTCCGGTTCCGTTCTTCGTCGTGATCTCGGTTCCCGTGTTCAACTTGTACCTGCAACCAACGCAATACCTTTCTCGGTTGGTTGTGCATTAGTTTGCTCATGAAGTTCAAATTCACAAAATAATTCGTCTAATTTTATTGAAGACAAGTCCTTGGAAACTTTGTAGGCATCTACCATTGATGCCCACAATGTGTTCCTTGGAAATGAGTTTAAAACATACCTTATGACGTCCCGATTCTCTATCTTCCGTCCGATTCCGTGAAGAGAATTGAGGATGTCTTGGATTCTCGCATGTAGAGAACTTGCCGTCTCGCCTTCCTGCATCTTTAGATTATATAATTTATTAAGTAAAAGATCTCTTTTACTTACCTTGGTGTCGTTAGTGCCTTCGTGGAGTTCGACTAACTTTTCCCAGAGCTCCTTTGCGGAAGAGAACGGGCCGACTCTGTTAAGTTCTTCTTTGGTAAGGCCGCACTGGAGGGTGCAGGTAGCTTTGGCGTCGGCTTCCACCTTTTTGATTAGAGAGGCATCCCACTTCTCGCAGGGGGTTGGTTTGCCGTCGTCATCGGAAGGTAGCTGAAGTCCCGTCTTAATGATCATCCATGTTTCGAACTGAATCTTCAGATACGTCTCCATTCTTCCCTTCCAATAACCGAAATCATCTCCGGAGAATAGTGGGGGACGAACAGTACTGAACCCCTCTTGTTGAGCCATTTGTAATATGCAACAAAAACAACAAAAATATATGTTCCAAGACTACGTCTTGGATTAGTAGTGCGGGAATAAAGAATAGTAGTAATAACGAGCTCGAGTGGTGTTGCACCAACTTCGGGCAAAAGCCGATTCGATAAAAGAATTAGAATAAAGCTTTAAGGCTAAATTCTAATTGACTCCGAAAAATATAAAATCGAAAGAAAATTTTGTTTTGAAAGGTGGTTGCACCAATTCAAAACGACCCCGCTCTGATACCAATTGTTGGATCGAGACCACGCTAGAGGGGGGGTGAATAGCATTCGTGGCTATTTCTTTCGATTTGTAAAACAAATGAGTAAAAGCGCAGCGGAATAAAGAAATAACAAACACAGAGATACAGGAAGATTTACTTCGTTCGGAGCCTAAAGCGACTCCTACTCGAAGGCCCGCGATCCTTGATCGCTTTCCGTGGGCAACAACTATAAGCATGATAAAACTATTACAGATTAACTACAATTTAAAGCAGTAAACAGATTATACCGACAACAAAAGACTAAATCGAAGCTCCGGGTTGTCGGGGTATTGTTGCAGCACTTTCTGGATCGAGTCGTTAGCAGCTTGTCGCAGGGAGATTACTTAGATTGTCGTTGTTCTTTGTGCTGCACCTCGACCCTTCTTTTATATGAGGTTCCGGGCGCCTGGATCCCTTCCGGGCACCTGGAGTGTGACGTGGCCAACCAACCAGGATGCTCCACGTGTCAACTTCGCGCAGGGGATAAACTTTGGTCCCGGGCGCCCGGACCTTTTCCGGGTTCCTCACCTGCAAACAAAGGTTAGTCCGAGCAAAATCCCCTGCAAGACAGTGTTAGAATAAGACAAAACATCGTAAAGAAGAATTGACAGTCTTCGGACTGTCCGAGTCTGACTTCGGATTTCCAACCGAAAATCCTAGGTCGACCCGACGCCTACTGTTCCCTCTACGGGGAACGCGTCCTCACCTACTCCACTCAGGAGATTTACCTGTTGTCAGTCGATCCTCCAGATCGACTGGACTTTTGCTCAGCACTCGATGCTTCCGGACTTTCTGCTGGACATCCGCTTCCCGGCTAGTCCAGACTTTCACCTGGTTCGCGACACCAGGACTTTCCACCTAGGGTTACCACCCCCTAGGACTTTTACCTGAAGCCATCGACCTGCCAAGACTTTCCGCATAGGGTTACCACCCCCTATGACCTAGGGTTACCACCCCCTAGGGTTTTTCCTTTTGCCTAACCGCAGCTAGGACTTTCCTAAAATACTCATTCAACCATGTTAGATTACAACAACCCTTAACTTTGAATCTTTTGCCATTATCAAAACTCAGGTTCGATCGTCGGATGCTTCCCGCACCAACACAAGCGATTGGAGTGTATGGGTGACCAGATAAGCTTTTAGGTGACTAGGAGATGGCGTTATCAACAATCTGAGCAAGGTGATCAAGATGAAGTTTAACCCCTGCCCAAGTGACTGGAGGTTGTATGGACGACCGGAGAGCTTCGTTAATATTATCTTATGGATAAAAGTTGTATCCACATCAACATGGATGCAGATGACCGGGAAGTCTCTAGCCAATCAGAGGAGTCCTATATAAGGAGCTTCGATGTAGAGCTTGAAAATAACTCATCTATATAGAATTCACTCTTATTCTCATACTTTAAATGCTCCTTCACCTTATGTGTTGCAACATGCTGGGACACATGCTTCATTTCTGATCAATAACACCTAAAGTAACATTTTTATTTATTTTAGTGTTGCCTTATTTGTTTTATTGTACTTAAACTTTTTAGATTCTTTTTTTGCAAGATTTCTCAACTTAGAATAAATTTAGAAATAAGAATCATATATCTGGTTTGATTGATCAACTTGCATGCTTAAATTGTTAACTAAATTTATTTCATGATTTTATTGCCTTTGTCTTACTTGATTGAATTAGTCTAAGTAAATTTTATTTTCGCTATGCTAACTCTGATTGATTCAACTGTTTTATTTACTATCTATTTTTTTAATTCATAATGCTATTCACCCGCTCCTCTAGTGTCGAGTTTGATCCTACACACTGCAGGGTATTTTCCTCCAGTGGGATAACAATCCTGGGACGTTGGCCATTGATGATGAGATGCTTGTACTTTCATATTTACCTCGATGTCCAGTGGAAAACTTCCATGAGACCGACCTAATCATCTCTAGGATTAGTTAGTTCAAAGAGTTGAAAATATGGATTATCAGAGAGAGAGAGAGAGAGAGAGAGAGAGAGAGAAGGATATAATGAGATATCTGGATATATAACATTGATGACAACAAGTGAAAGTACCCTACATAAGTGAAGCATGAGCCATCACACATGAAGTAAGTCATGAGCTTGGTGCATCTAAGGGATGAGTAACCAAGTAGGAGACAACCATGATGGCAAATTCAAGTTATGAATGTAAGCACCAGTGAGTTATGAGAGCTGATAGTCTTGTACTCTTTGACAAGGGCAGTCTTCAAAATTAGGATGATTATAAGTGGGTTCCAGTTGAATAGAAGTGAGTCTGGTTGACTAGAGGATGACACAACTATGGAGTTAAGTTAGGGTGATTAGTTATTGAATATAATATTTCTATTTGGGGCTAATTAGATTAGTTGTCAGCTAGCATGTAGTCGATCGACTAATGTTACAATAGAAAATCCAAAAGGAGTTATTGATCGGATAAAATTGCATTGCAATGGTTGAATGACTTAATAGCTAGAGTGCCTCAATTGAATCATGGTGGAACTAAATTTACTCAAGTATTCATTAATATATTAAAATAATCATTCACAAATTCAAAATGAAGTCATTAGAGGAATAAGTCAACTAATGAGCGGATCCAACAACAAATGAGCAAAACAACAGGTGGAGAATGAAGAGGGATTAAATGCTATAAAAGGATACTAAGATGGAGGTGTGAAGGTTAGCAAAATTAGATTTGTTAGATCTATATTAAACCTCTCCATTGTGACCTTTAAGTCTACCTCTTTAATTTTCAAAGTGCTTGTAATTGTTAATGTTGTAAGAGGATTCTCCACCTCTAATAGTTCATCATGAATAAGAAAGATGCATGACAACTTTCCAAGAGTGACTCACAGATGAGTCATAGGTCATGGAGTAGAAATGAAGGTACTGAATGTTAGAGTATATACTAAAAGCCTAGCTTTTTTGTATAAATATTTATTTAGAAATAAGAATCACATTGGTCAAATGACTACATTTATATGCTAAGTGTAGTTGTTCAATTAATTTATATTATAGATAACATGGTGTGCGGTGTCACATGCAGAAAATCATGTTATCAATTCCTTATAAATTATAAGCAGTAGCTCACGACTAAAATGGAAAGGAACAAACCATTGGAATAGTCGTAATGTAATTTGGTATTAGTTTATCTTAACTATAAAATTACACTAGTACACTCTGAGTGTATTGAGCAGGACCATTTAAGGTAAGTTCTTTTTATGCTGACTTAATAAAAGAACAAGACATTAGTTATTATGGAAGTGTGTGCTCTTAATCCTAATATAATAACAAGCACATATATTTAATATTTATTTCTTTGACTTATCAAAGGGTGAGATTTAGCTCGATAAATCAATAGGTCTGATAAGTTGGGAAATGATATTACTTATAGTGTGTGTTGTTGATTATAGAAGGAAACTGTGTCCTACTAATCTAGGTTGATAATGTCCCCAAGAGGAGCTCATAAGGATTGTCATATTAAACCCTGCAGGTGGACTTAGTCCGACACGACAATAAGGTTGAGTGGTACTACTCTTGGACTAAGATATTAATTAAAGTGAGTTGTCAGTAACTCAATTAATTAGTCGGCATCCGACATCTTAAACACAGGGAGATTAACACACTCATGATAAGAAGGAGCTCATAATATAATTTGGGATTGGTGCGGTAGTGCAATAATAACTCTCTAGTGGAATGAGTTATTATTGATGAACTTGAGTTGTGTGTTCGGGGCAAACACGGGATACTCAAGCTCGTCGGGAGACCAAAACCAATTTCTCCTCTAGGTCCCTGTCGTAGCCTCATTAATGTCTCATATTCACTCATGAAAAGCCCATCTTGGTGTCCAAGAGGGGGTCGGCCCATGGCTTGGTGACCAAGCCATGGGGTTGGCCACTTCCTCCTCAAAGGGGTCGGCCTCTTGCTTGGTGCCCAAGCAAGAAGGGGGTCGGCCACATAATTCAAAGTATGAGAGGTGTTTTGAATTTTTAAAATCTTCTCTTTGTAGATATCTACAAGTTTTAAAAAGAGAGATTTTAAAATTATAAAACTCTCCTTATTTGAATTAGGTCACATGGTTTAAAAGAAAGTTTTAAAACTTTCCTTTTTTAACCATCCACATGATTTTTAAAAAGAGAGTTTTAAATTTAAAACTTTCCTTTTTTGTAACCATGTTAAAAAAGAAAATTTTAAATGAGAAGTTTTAAATCTTAAAACTTATTTTAAAATTTTCCTTTTTTAAAACATCCACATTAGGAAATTAAAATAGAGCTTGTAAAATTTTATAAGAGCTTTCCTTCTTTGCTTATAAAATTTTTACAAGATATATTTTTATTCTTTTAAGGGTCGGCCACCCTTGCTTGGTGCCCAAGTAAGGGGCCTGCCATTCAATCAATTAAGAGGAGAAAAAGGAATTAAAAAGGAGAAACGGAAAACAAGAGGAAGATTTTAATTTTTTGTAAAAAATCTTTCCTTATTTGCCTTGGGCAAGTATTATAAAAGAAGGGGAGGAGAGGCTTCATAATAATCAATTCTATTCTTTTATCTCTTCTCTCTAGTCTTCTCCTAAGGGTCGGCCCTTGCTTCTCTACATGCTAGGGTTGACCACCTCTTGTGGTTGCTTTGTGTGGCCGGATACAAAGAGAAGGAGAAGAAGAGGAGAAGTAGGGATTGCATCAATTCTTATTCTCTTGTGGTCGGCCCCTCTCCCCTTTCCTTTCCCCTTGCTCTCTTTTGTTCCTTGGTGGTGGTTGTGGCTGAAACTTAGAGAAGGAGGAGCTTTTGGGTGGTGTTCATCTTGGAGGTTCGTCGCCCACACGACGTTTAAAAGGAGGCGAGGAATACAGCAGAAGATCATGAGGTCATTGCATACAAAGAAAGGTATAACTAGTAATTATTTTCCGCATCATGCTAGTTTTTCTTTGTATGAATTTCAAACACAAGAAGCATATGATTCTAGAGTTTCGAATTTGTGATTCGAGTTTGTGTTTTTTTTTTTCGAATTTGTGATTCGATTGTTCTTTTTTGTTAAACCTAGAGTTATATAAGGAAATTAAAGATTAGATTTCTTTAAAAGGCTTTGTCTAGGCGGTGGTGGATGATCTCATACCCAAGAAGGACTAGTATCTCGCCATGCAGTCCTGTAAGCCAATTTTGAAAATTAATATTTAATTGAATTTATAACATAGGTGGATTTGGATCAATAATGTTAAGCATCATTTGTGATCCAAATCTAAACCATTAAGAATAGATAAGTTAAATTTGGAATCAATAATGTTAAGTTCCAGTTGCAATTCCTAATTTAATTTCTAAAAAACACAATAGGTTGTTTAGGAAAAGTTCGACACTTGTACAAAATTTTTGTACAGTGGAACCGGTATGATCTTCCTAGGACCAACCAACACTGAAACCATATTAATAATTATGGTATGCTTGCATTCATATTTTTGTTTATGAATTAGGAGAAGTCTAGTTTAGAATTAGAGTGAGAGGATAAAAGGTTATGGGCTTATTCTTCTCTAATGAGAATTTTTAAAATTTTCTAAGTCTATGGAGAGCTTGGGTGAAGGAGGAATTTAGATTTGGGTCCCATTGTACTTTGTATTTTATTACAATTTGTTGGTTTCTTAACTTACATGAATTTTTAAACATCGAGGGGGAGGGGGGTATTAATGTCATTGTCCCCAAGTGTTACCCTTAAACTTAGATTTTGATGTTTATACAAAAGGTTTAAGTTAGACCTTGCAAGTTGATTTGAAATATGTTTGAGTGTGTAGGGCCTTGTAGGACACATGGAGCTTAGAGAACTCATGACTCGATAAGGTTGAGTATATGGTGGATGATGACTTGGTGTGACCAAGGTAACATGTTTAGTGTCTTGGAGGTTTATGAAAATCAGAGAATGTTGAATAAGGCAACTAGGGGACAATAGGATGAGAAACATTGAAGTGGTGTTTGAGCAACTCATGGAACATGACTTAGAATGGCTAAGTTGGAAGCTTTGTGGCTCAACATTTTTAGATATCGAAGAAGGAGAATACGAGACATCCAAGGGACTATAGGATGAGGAGCATTAAGGGTGAAGTGTGAAGATGACATGTGAATGCGAAGTGAGCCATGATTTTGGTGCATCTAAGGAATTTGGTACATAATTATGAACTCTATGTATAAAGATAAGCTCTAGTGAGCTATGAGAGTTAAGATAAGCTCTAGGAATTTGGTACATAATTACTCCTCAATGAGAGTAATCTTCAACTTAAGTATAGATTTAGTTCTCCTGATTATATAAATGTCCTCAAATATCAATTTGACTTAATATATTACGATCAGTGATTTTTAACATCAAAATGATTCTAACATGTTCAATCAATTAAATGTCATCTAATTGACTTAGCTATGAAAAAAAAATATTGTATCAATAGATGTTTGAGGGCATGGATATAATTAGAATAACTAGACGAATATATAGAAACTAATTTCATATCATTTTAATCTCTCTAGGTCCATCAGTCGATTTTGGATACATTTATTTTTATTTTTAAATTTTAACCATTCTGCGAATGGTCAAAATTTAAAATAAAAATAATATCTTGGCTAATAGACCTAGAGTGCTCAAAATTATTAGTGAAGAATGCACTAATAATCAAACTTGTATTTTAAAATATATCAATATTTAATTAAAGTCAAAACACATATATTTGATATGCTTGTTAAGTTTCTAGATTAAAGTGATATGATGGACCTTGAGGACCAAATACCAAGCAAAAAGTCCAGATGGGTCGGGAAGATTAGAATGGTAAAAAGTCCAGATAGAAGGACCAGACATCTATCAAGAGGACTAGGTGGGTCAATGCAGACCAGACATCGAGGCAAGAAAAGACCTGGTGGGTCAGAGATCGGGCATCAAACATAGAAGGTTAACATATGGTAAGTAAGCTAAGTCATTGGAATGGAGAGAATCAGTGAGGATGAGTCTTAATTGAGACTTAGGCGCTGATCTAACTTAAAGCCATCTCGGAAGTCTAGCTAAGTTGAGATCAGATTAAAATCCTAGTCAAGATTATCATACATATTTGTTCTAACTATTTTAAGGACAAATACTATATTTGTTCTAATTTTTTTTTGCAAGATAAAATACTATATTCTAACATTATTTTTTAGGTGTTCCATCGATGGAAAAATAGGTTTGGTCAATGGATCCTCATAAGGTTGTGTTGACGGATCACTAACTTCATCGAGATAAGATCAAAGAAAAAAGAAACAATGGGTTCCTTCTATGGATCATACGGATCAGTCAACGGATCAATGACTTCATCGAGACAAGATCAAAGAGAAAAGGAAACATTGGGTTTCGTCGACTAAAAAACATGTTCAGTTGATGGATCATCATATTTGCCGAGATCGGAGTTGATTAGCTAAATCCAACGAAAAGGAAAGTTCAGGTTCAGTCGACAGATAAAGTTGTTCAGTTGACAAATCAAGTTGATTTCATATCAATAAGCTACACATGAACCTAGGAAGATTCTTTAGGTTCTGTCGAAGGATCAGATCAGCATGATCAGTCAATGGAATAGTGACAATTTTAGAAGATCAATTGATTCAATGGAATCTAACCGACTGGTGGTTTAGCTATAAAGAAGCCTTGAGTTCAGAGGCTTAATATCAGTTTTTTTTTAAACAAGAACCAACTCTTCCACTTTGTGCTCTCATTCTCTTTGCTAAGATCTTCTTTAAGTAAGCCTCGACACTAAGAGCAATGCCGACAACAAGCTTCAATTTCTACTCTTCTATTATTGGTAAACTTTGTTTTTATTGCATAATTAAGATAGTAGTAAAATTGTTACTATTTCTTTTATTATGTATTCGATCTCTCCTTTTGAAGTTTCGGAGGAGATTCTGCTAAACTGCCCAACATATACAGTCAAAGGGATCATGGATCTTGGAGTAAGAGTCTATTGGGCTTCGAACCAAATAAACACCCAAGTGTGATATTTCTGTTTGTTTTTTCTTATTCTGTTGTGTACTCGAGCTTTCTGAAATATTTGCGAAAAGAAAAGAAAAGAAAAGCTTTTAAGCGATGAGATTCACCCCCCCCCCCCTCGTTCTCAATGGTCCTACAATTAGTATCAGAGCAAGGGCACTTGATTTTGATACAACCACCAATCAAGAATTTACTTTTCTTTTCAATTGTGTTATTCATTGTTTTCCCTTCTATCACACTACTTATCCTAAGATGAAGTCTTGGAAATCATTTCTCTTTAAAAATTGTTGTTGCAAGAATAATGGCATAGTCCGAGGGATATTCCACTATACGTCCTCCACTCTTTAACGGGAATGATTTCCCATATTGGAAAAGGAGAATGGAAGTCTTCCTCAAAACGGACATCAACCAATGGTTCACTATCTGGCGCACAACACCGGTTAATGAGATTGGAGAAATTTTTGATCCAAAGAAATGGACAGATGAAATGAAAATGAAAGCACAAATTGACTCGAAGACACTAAACACTCTACAATGTGGCTTAACAAAATAGGAACTCAACCAAGTCGGCCCCTTCAACAACAAAAAAGAATTGTAGGACAAGTTATCGAACTATATGAAGGGACAAATGATACAAAGGTAACAAAATGTGACCTTTTATTAAATTCCTTACTAAATATTAAAATGTTAGATCGTGAGTTGGCAAACCAACTACACACAAGAATAAAAGATATTCTCAACGGACTACATCTCATCGGCCACCAACTCGAGAACCGTGACATAATCAAGTACGCTCTTAACTCATTCCCTCGAAACTCCTTATGGGCATCTATGGTAGATGCCTATAAAGTCTCAAGGGACCTTTCTAAAATTCGATTAGATGAAATTTTTTGCAAACTTAAACTACACGAGCAGTCTAGCTCGAGTCAAACCTAGAAACGTATTGTATGTGTTGCAGGATCAAGCAAGGAGCCAAAATCGAAAGGTCGATTCAAGCACAAGTTTGAAGACGAGACCGACTCTGACTCAACTGAAGAACAACTTGTAAACATAGTCAGAAAGATGTTTAACAAGAAAAAGAAAAGATTTTCAAAGGATGATCTCAAAAAGGTGTCACAATCTACACCAACCAAATCAATATCCGAAGTGACAAGTTACGGATGCAACAAAAAGGGGCACTATAAGTCTGATTGCTCAAATCTCAAAAAAGACAAGCCCAAATCAAGAAGAAGGAAAACACTAAAGGTGACTTTGGATGAGTCATCATCGGAATCGTACATTGATGAACCAAGACGAAAGAACTTCTTGGCACTAATGGCAAGAAAGCAACCTAATTAATGAATCCAAGTACGAGTCAGAGCCAAGCCAAGAAGATGAATCTGATTTCGACGATGAATCAAGCAATGAATCCATATCCGTTTACGAAGGTACCCATAAGGTAACCTCTAATTTAGAAATTAAATTTTCTAAAATTATTGTATGCTTAAATAGGAAATTAGTTCAATTTGAGAACTAAGTTGACTCCTTAAGGAAGTCAAAAACCCTAAGGAGCAAGTTAACCCAGAACTCTCAACTAACCAAGTTCAAAATGGAAACCTGAATCAAGTTGCAAGACTTGATGATGAGAATTCTATATTGAAGGGCAAAGTTGAGAAACTCAAGGGAATATTGGAAAGGTTCACTTTGGGATCCAAGAACCTTGGCATGATACTTGGATCACAAAGGGTCGTGTACAACAAGTCCGATCTCAGATATCAATTGAAATCAATGGACAAATCTTATCACTTGTTATCTAAAATAAGAAACATGTCAAAGCATGTCATATGAAAACTTAACTAACAAAGCAAATAGCACTAAACCAATACTATATACCTAAAAATGGCATTCATTACTTAAACATAAAATATAAAATCTATGTTCCAGGGGGAGGCGACAAATTGGTCGCCACCTCAAAAACATAACCTACCCATCTGGGTATTTAGGACTAGTAACACTAAGGAGAATTTTAACTTTGTACCAGAAAAAACTGGATGATAGTAGGTTAGGTTAGGGAAACTAAGTCGAAAGCATGTCTAAGAGAATCATATATTTTCAACCTGGTGTAATCGGCTTAGTGAAACTAACTAAAGCTACCCCAATCTAGTCTGAACTAGTTGGACCAAGACTTAGCACTAAGTCCCTTAGACAAGACTATTTAGAGAAGCATTCAAAAGATGATGACGAACATACCCCACAACAAGAAGCAACTAACACACAAATAGTACGAACTAATTCGAACCATTCAACAGAACATGAGTTAAGTGACCCAAGTCAAAATAACACACAAAGAACTAATCCAAACCACCCAATTGAAAGTATATTAGGTGACCCAAGTTTAAGTGTTCAAACTAGATAAATCCTATGAAACATAAGTCAAATCACACTAATATCCAAAATTGAACCAAAAACTATAGATGAGGCTTTACCCAATCTAGATTGGGTTATAGCAATACAAGAGGAACTAGCTCAATTCGAACGTGACAAAGTTTGGAACATAGTCCCTCCACCTAAAAACAAATTAATAATAGACGCCAAATAGATTTTCCAAAATAAGTTAGTTGATAAAGGTGAAATAATAAGAAATAAAGCTAGATTAGTGGCAAAGGGTTTTAGTCAAGTAGAAGGATTAGACAACGATAAAACTTATGCCCCAGTAGCTAGATTTGAATCTATTAAAATGTTTCTTGCCTATACACCATATAAAGGATTCAAACTCTTCCAAATGGATGTCAAATTCACATTTCTAAATGGACTAATTAAAGAAGAGGTCTATGTGTGTCAACCTCCAGGGTTTGAAAGCATAGATCATCCTAACCATGTCTTTAAACTTAAAAAAGTCTTATATGGCCTCAAACAAGCTCTTAGGGTTTGGTATGAAAGACTATTGACATATCTAATATTGAAAGGATTCCAACAAGTTTGAATTGATTTAACCCTTTTTGTAAAGACCCTTGAAACAAAAATCTTTACAGCCCAAATATATGTTGATGACATAGTATTTGACTCAACTAATTCAGGATTTTTAAAAGAATGTATAACATTAATGGAAAAAGAATTCAAAATGAATCTAGTGGGTAAGTTAACCTTTTTCTTAGATTTACAAATAAAACAAACTAAAGATGGGAATTATGTACATCAATAAAAATATACAAAAGAATTACTTAAAAAATTTGGAATGAAAAATACTAAAGAAATAAACACACCAATGGAAACTAACACTTACTTAGATAGTGACCCAAATGGAAAACTAGTTGACTTAAAATATTATAGAAGTGTAATTGGTAACCTACTATACTTAACTGCAAGTCGCCCAGATATTCTATCTGCAGTTAGTATATGTGCAAGATACCAAACTTATGCAGAAGAATCTCATTTGACAAGTGTTAAGAGAATCTTTAGGTATCTGAAAGGCATAATCAATGTAGGTATATGGTACCCTAGAAAATCCAATTTTGATCTATTAGGATTTTTTTAACTTAGATTATGTCAACTGCAAGTTAGATAAAAAAACAACAAGCGGTGGATGTCAACTATTGATATCATCACTTGTCAGATGGTTTAGTTGAAAGTAACATTGTTTTTCTCTATCTACTACTGAGGTAGAGTACATAGCTATAAGTGAATGTGTTGCACAACTCCTATTGATGATGCACACATTAAAAGATTACAACTTAGAATAAAAAAATGCTAAAATCTTTATCGACAATATAAGTTCAATCAACTTAACTAAAAATCCAATACATCACTCAAGAACTAAACACATAGAAATTAAACATCATTTTATTATGTATCACATTGCCAAAGAAGAAATTGAACTCAACTATGTTGAGTCCAAATTAAATATGGCAAACATTTTCACAAAACCATTACTTGAATCTGAGTTCAGTCAATTACGACAACAATAGTATGTGTGCTATAGAATATAATTTGTTTTCAAACTTAATATTTTTCAAAACTATATTTTTATATAAAATAAAATAAAAATTAATCCCAAATTGACTGGAATTAGTCTAGATCAGAACCCTAGTATTCATGATCCTATAGATCAAGAAGCTTTGGCATCTCACAAGCACCTATGAGTTACCTTGATTATGTATTGCTGAATATAGATTGGTGTGAGATATATAGGGTGTGCCCCAAGTTTCAGATGTAGATTAAGTGTATCAACATGAACCAAAAGGGGTTTTGTTTGATTAAAAATTAACCACATTGTGGTTAACTTCTTGAACAACTTAATGATTTTTTTTATCATTTAAGTTAGAAAATAAGTTTGACATTTCAAATATGTTATTTTCAAAAATATGTTTACCTTATATTTAAAAAAAACACTTAACGATCATACCATATGTTTTTTCATTGATGGAACACAAAAACCAAGTCGACGTGATTGTTAGAGTTTTTCATTGACTAAACAATGGTATCCGTTGATGGAACACCAAAACCAATGCACAATTTCAACTGTTGACTCGACTGTCATCTGTTCCATCAACTAAACACTATTTTTAATCGACGGATAATTGAAAAGTTGAGACAATTTTAATGTGTCAGACGATGGATCATTCTTATCCATCAATGGATTTTTAAAGGATCATTCAATGGATCCTACCGATCTGTCGACAAATAAACTTCTTTAAAACAGTCCCCGAGGCCGAGATTAGAAGCATCCCACCTTCGATTCGCTTCCTCTTCATGTCTAACCTCGCGATCCAATGTGCCCAAATCGTTTGAAGCTTCTAACTCTTCCCTGGGTATCATAATGACTCGATAATACATTTTCATTTTCTTTCCCTTCAATTATGAACTTTGTTTACAAAAACTTACCTAATTTTGTAGCCAAAAAGTTCATAAAACAGCCCGATTGCAGGCCAGTTACTCTAATGCCAATGAAGATCTTAGGTTCAAAACGGATGAATTACGTCGATCTTTTATTTTAAAAAACTTTAGTCTTGTTAGCATTAGATTTTTAGGCATCCCATTTTATACACTCTACTTCCTTGAAGTAATTGATATTATCAATCATTATCAATTACAATCTTTGGCTAATTGTCAATTTTATGCCAACCCTGAACTTTGCTCTCATTTGTATCACAATTTATGTGAAATTGATGAATTCATTGTTGGTGCGGGAAGCATCCGACGATCGAACCTTAGTTTTGATAATGGCAAAGAATTCAAAGTTAAGTTAGTGTGTGATCTAACATGTTTGAATGAGTGTTTCAGGAAAGTCCTAGCTGCGGTTAGGTAGGTGAAAAACCCTAAGGGGTGGTAACCTTAGGTCCTAGGGGGCGGTAACCCTAGGTGGAGGAAAACCCTAAGGGGCGATAACCTTAGGTCCTTGGGGGTGGCAACCCTAGGTGGAGAAAAACCCTAGGGGGCGGTAACCCTAGGTCCTAGGGGGTGGTAACCCTAGGCGGAAAGTCCAGTCGGTCTGGAGGACCGGACTGGCATCAGGTAATCTCTCCTGAGGGGAGTAGGTGAGGACGCGTTCCCCGTAGAGGGAACAATAGGCGTCGGGTCGACCTAGGGTTTCCGATTGGAAATCCGAAGTCAGACTCGGACAGTCCGAAGACTGTCAGCTCTTTTTCACTTATGAACTATCAGATTCTAACATTGTTTTGCAGGGTATGCAATTGCTCGGACTAACCTTGTTTTGCAGGAGAAGCGGCTCCTGGAAAAAGGAGGTCCGGGCGCCCGGGATGGATCCGGGCGCCCGGAGGTCCGGGCGCCCGGGACCAACTTTTATCCCCTGCGCGACTTCACCACGTGGAGCAACCTAGTTGGCTGGCCACGTCACACTCCAGGCGCCCGGAAAGGTCCCAGGCGCCCGGAACCTCATATAAAAGGAGAGTTGAGGTGCAGCTTCAAAGACAACCATCTTCTAAGCATTCTCCGTGCGACAAGCTGCTAACGTCTCAACTCAGAAGTGCTGCAACGACAATTCGGAGCTTCAGCTTTATTCTTTTTATTGTCGGTACAATATTCTTTTCTGATTAAATTATACTTAGCGTGTAATAACTTTTACGAATTATAGTTGTTGCCCACCGGAAGCGATCAAGGATCGCGGGCCTTCGAGTAGGAGTCGTCACAGGCTCCGAATGAAGTAAATCCTTCGTGTCCACTTTATTTACTTTTCCGCTGCGTTATTTCTGAACAAGCTTTTACGATTTCGAAAAACGAAATAGTCACGAGCGCTATTCACCCCCCCCCCCCCCTCTAGCACTTTCGATCCATCATTCATTTTCATAACAAGGGTTGCAAGCATACACATAACTGTTAATCTTAACTCTTTTCAACAATTTTTTGTGAACAAGACCTTCGGTAGTCAATTTTGTTGTTTTCCTAACTACCCAGAATCAGCACCCAAACCCTATTCAACCCACACCCTTGATATGATTTATGCTGAATTCTTTGAAGGTCCTCGTGTGACCCCCATTCAATCCATCAATCTCAATCCTAGAGATAATGCTTTTATAAAGCAGTAATCTCTTGTATTCTACCTTTAGGATCTAAAGATCAGTCTATCATCCGACTTGTACACCTATTTCTTATGTATGCCCTCCAACAACAGTTAGACTTAGACATAGGGCTATGGGTTTTTAAAGCTATTATTTACTATTTCGAATATAGCTCTTCTGGAATTGTTGATTTGGTATATGGTCACATTCTTACATCCTATATTGGAACTTTTGGCATTAACACTACTATAGGAGATATTACTGTCCAGAGAGACTTTGATAAAATAAGACTTAGAAAATTATCTTTAGCTGACATTAGAGTGACTTTGCAGGGCTTGGCCTTCAAGGCCAAACATCCACCAGCTCAGTAGCTTATTCAGCAGGAGATGCCACCTGCTAACGTTGAGTTACCATATCAAATAGGTAGTCCTCAGGCTCCTCCTACACCAGCAGGTTCCAGCGATGTCTACACTCAACTTCTGTAACGACCACCTTTCTTACTACTACTACACTCTAAGGATGACCGTTACTTAACTACTAACTCTGCTTAACCGGTGTGATCGAAACCACGAGGAATCCCTACCGAAAATTTTTGACAGAGTCTCCCCTGTACCGGTGACCTTAAACTGAGATACAAACACTATATACATCAGCCACAGACGGCTGGAACATATATCAAACAACTCACGCAATAATTTTAAAACAACTAGTGTAGTAAGTTGTACTAAATGTTTCTAGAAAACTTAAAATTTCGACAAAGTATCTGCTGTTCAGCGGACTAAAATCCGATACATACATCACATGCATTCATAACATAACTATACTAACAGAAACATATAAAAACTATAACTCAAGAAAGCATCAAAGTGTTAACTTACTAACAATTACATCATAGCATGCAATCTAGAACTAAAGATAATTTCAAGGACCTAGAATAAATGATACAGTCTCAAATGTTTTCACCAAAACTCAAAATAACTTAATAATGTTCCCAGATCTCTCCCATAGTCCTAGCATCACACACATCCATCACACATCCTCCTTGTCGCCTTCCTCTTTATACTTTAGCTTTTCCTTTATCTGCAGTAGGAGGAAAAATAAATCTATAAGAGATACGCTTAGTAAGTACTAATCTATCTCACAAAAACTCAAAAATGCATAAAATGCAAAGGATACTGAAACTGAAATGCTAAAAAGGAAAGGCTAAACATGCTCATCTAATAGCAAAGCACTAAAATAAACTACATACTCATGATGTACAAGAATAAATCTGCGTGCTGGAAATAAAGCTAATCATGCTCAATAAACTCATAAGGAAAACAAATGAAAACTAATACGGTATGCTTAGAATTAAAAGAGCTAATCTTGGCTAGTTCTAAACATAGGTGATACTTGTTTCATTTACTTATAGCTTTATACTTGAAATTAATTCTTAACTTTCTTCTTTTCTTTCTTTCTTGGGCCCAGGCTTAGTACCATCTTATGCGCGCTCTCTAATAGTGACTGAGGTAGCGAGCCTCCAGTCCAATGAGGATAAAGACCTCGGTCTTACCAGGGCCAAAACCTCGGAATTGGTCACCTAGATTTGTTTAACGACAACCTCGGAAGTCGGGTACTAGCCTCTTACTTTAATTTACTTGTTATCTTTTCTAACTAAACCTTAGTCTTTTTCTTACTTGTAGTTACCCATAATCCTCAAAAGGTTTAATAGGGCACATAATTATTCCACTAAAATACATGGCTATTCATCTTATTAAAATAGCAAAAACAACTAACTATATGCTTCAGATTAAAGAGCTATTAAAAGCTAACTAGCACATATATGTAGATGTATCAAAACAAGAAACTAGAACCTAAATTATAATTCAATACTGCTCATGCTATTCGAATACTGCAAGTGTATCTAACAAGTAGAGAATTGCAACTAACTGAGCATGCTATAAAAAATAAAGCAAGCAAATCAAACTACAAGATAAGCTTAATAGTTGTTCATGTTCAAGAAATTCAAGAAACTAACACTACATACTTTAAATGAAGGTTGTTCTTGCCTTTCTGAGAAGCAAGGAAAATGTTAAACTCATTCTAACTAAATAAAGGGTTGTTCTTGCCCTTCTGAGTAGCAAGGAAAATGCTAAACTCATTCTATCTAAATAAAAGGAAAACAAGTCTGAACTCTCTAAGCATGCTACAATAAACATAAATCAAAGGAAAGCAAATCCGACAACTGCATACTAATTAATGAGGTTGTTTACACACTTTGATTTGCAATCTGGATAATGCATAAAACTGAAATCTTTAAACATGCTATATCAGAACTCTACACAAATTTCTTGTGGAAACATGCACTGTTCGGAAATCCAAAATGAATTCACAAGGAATCTGACTTCAATCCATAAACCTAACTACCCATGCCATGTCCAACAGGAGAAGGGCTCAACACCTACAATGACAGGTTCAAGCAACCTTATTATCCTTTCAAATTCCCGAAACTCAGCATGAATCGTGCATGCCCTTCTAAAATAGATCCGATGTCCAGCAACAGCAATAGAAAACAAGATAAAATGACTACAATACTTATACTTTCATAGAGCAACATGATCTTAAATTTTTGCTACAATAGAAATTAAGAGGAAAAGCCTAAGAACGCATGCTACCCTTAAACTTCCAGCTATCCCAATTCTGTACACTATAATCCGAAAGCAGAGAAAACAAATCGAACCTCGGAGCAACTCCTACCACAGGTGAGTAGTACTTACATTGATTTCTTAGACTTACAACCGAGAAGAAGGGCTTCTAGGGTTCGGAGAGGTGAAGGTCTCGGCATCTCCTTCGGGTCCGCGTGCTCTCCTCGACGAGAGGGTCACGGTTGAGTGAAGACTGGCCGGAAAAAGCTTTCGCCGGCCGCCGAAGGGAGGAAACCCTAGGTTTCCTTCGTTTCCGCCCGAGAGCCGTCGCACACCGTTCGCGAGCGAGAGAGAAGAGAAGAAACGGGATTAGGGTTCGGGAAAAAGAAAACTTAAACCTTTTCTTATAACTAGGGTTTTTATTATTAACTATACCTTAAATATAATCCGTTCTTTCCTTAATTAACATAACCTGCTTGCACAGTTGGTTGGCTGCGTTCTACTTAAGGCTCGGCTCGCGGGTTCGAGTCTCGGCTGCAACCATTTTTTCTTCCTATTTATTCCCTATTCATTAACTACTGCTTAAATAGAATATTTCTCCTTCTTTAATAAGAAACGCCCGCTGGAACAGTTGGCTGGCTGGATTCGGTTAAGGCTCAGTTCAGGTCCGAGGTCCACGGTTCGAATCTCGACTTGAACATTTTTTTGTCGAAACTTCCTTCGTTTAGTAAAAATACCAAATGACCTCCAAAAATTGCATAAAAATACTCTAAAAATCTCTAGAATATTTTAAAAGTATTTCTAAATATTTTTAAAGACATTTAGAGCTTGAAATAGGGAAAATTGGGTCGTTACAACTTCAAGATAACATTTTTGGTCTATTTGACTCACTCCAGGCTTCGCTTCAGCAACAGATGGATAGTCATTTTGACTCACTTCGACATCACTTTGATAGTCGCTTCTATAGACTTGAGCAGTGACATGATGGATTTACCAAGAACTATAATATACTGCAAATAGAGCAGCGGGAGTTGATAGAGTATATCCGATCTAGGTCCAACAGACAACCACCTTTTGTTCGTACCCCAAGGTAATTTTGATATGATCAAGTAAGTTAAATTAGGTTCTGTTGTGTTTAACCCTGTGTCTAAGTGTGTAGGAACTTAGGAGCATAGGATATTGAGTCAAAGATGCAACTAGCGAGAAGAACGACACGGGAGAGAGCCGACAAGCTCGGTACGTCTGAGGGACGAGACGCTACGGAAGAGTACACGGGTGGACGAGAAGGAGACGTGCGGTGTTTCCAAGGGACGAGAAGCCAGAGCGGAAGCTTGCTCGAGAAGGCTGGAAGTTGGGTTCGGGTGAGACCCGGACTGAAGCAAGTGGAGCCGAAGCTGGAGGCCCAGAGAGAAAGTCAACTAAAAGTTGACTTTCACCTTCGGGGCACCCAAAGCAGTCCGGGGCGCCCGGAACCCAATTTTTAGCCAAATTTGATGTGGCACGTACCGTTGCATCAGAGATAAAATATTATCTCATTCCAGGTGCCTGGAACCCTTCCAGGCGCACCGAGTATGGCTATATAAATAGTCCTGCTCCCAGAAGCTAACAACAACAAGAAAGATCTAAGTCACACTTGTACACACATTTTTTGCTGTTTAGCTTTGTCCTTTTGAGGTTTCATTGCTGTAAAGAGGCTTCTCCGCCTAAAGGAGAAATTAATGCGACTTCATCTTCCTTTGATTAACAACCTCCCCGATTGTAACCAAATAAAACTACTGTACCTCTGTCTTTTAGTTTATTATTCATTCTATATTTATGCAAGTATTATTTTAAGTTATAAGTCCGAAAAAGGTTCTTTTTACTTGATTTGTACAGGGGCTATTCACCCCCCCCCCCTCCTCTAGTCGGCTGCCAAGGATCATAACAAGTGGTATCAGAGCTAGGACGCTTCAGGAGGACTAATTACCAAACGAAGCACACGAGACGATGGTCGGACTGATCATCTATCCACCAAAGTTAGAGGGGGAGTTCACAAGCTGGAAAAAGAGAATAGAGGTATTCTTTAAAACTGATTTTAAATTACTTTTAATAATGAAGTTCAGTTTTATAACACCTAAAGGTAAGGAAGAATACCAGTGGATGAACAAGATTCAAAATCCTCTCTCGACGAAACAACAACAATGATGGTAAGATGATTAAAAAAATTAGTTAAATCTAGAAAAACTAACCATTTGTAGGGTAGAACGAAAAGAACAATCAGATGCTACCACTGTAGTGAAGAAGGGCACGTTAAAGACAACTGTCCTAAGTTATAGATCAAGGACAAGGACAAAGGAAAGAATAAGAAGCTTGTCCAATCTAACAAGTACAAGACGCTAAAGGCGACGTGGGACGAAACATCGTCCGAATCTGTAACGACCCGCCTTCTACTAACTAGGCTGTAAGGACGGACCGTCACAATATACTGTGCTAAGCTATATCCATGACCACTACTAAGTCTAGGTGCGGAAAACTGTACCAATTTAAAACTTTACTAAGCTAACACAAGTTCTGGGTTCTACATGTGCTAAGGGATGTAATCTAAGGTATACATGGCATATCCTACATCCCCTATGGTCAAGGAGCTGAAATACAAGGTCACTAGGTCAAAACCCAGCTTCCCAATCGATCCAGGTTGAACCCAATCGATTGCAAGCTGTTGGATCGATCCATGGATCGATTCAGATGGCTACTGTGCTCGGGTAATATTCTGGATCGATCGGCTGATCGATCCAGACTGGCCAATCGATCCAACGATCGATTCCAGAGCTCTCTGTTCGCGGGAGCGATTTCCCGATCGATCGAACGATCGATCCCCAAACTCCCTGTTCGCGACAGAATGCGACTGGATCGATCGACTGATCGATCCAGAAGCTTACTGTTTGCGACAGAATGCGACTGGATCGATCGGCTGATCGATCCAGAAGCCTACTGTTCGCGGAACCAGGCTCCCAATCGATCCACTAATCGATTGAGGGCCCCCAATCGATCCACTGATCGATTGGGGTTTCTGATTTCGCAGCAAGGCTCTGATTTCAGCACTGTTTCGTGCCAAACTCACCTACATAAGTTCTAAAATAACTGGAAACATACCAATGACACATAACTAGGAATATGAGCATAAGTACTAACAATCTAAGCAAGTCGTTCACGATTCAAGGCATTAAAATAACTAGAAATGCGGAAAATAACACCATATAAAACTAAAGTCTTAGTTTGCTAGTTTCTCCAAGATCTTTATTCCAGGTGCCTTCCACACACATCTTCATCGCATTGCCCTCCAGCCTCCACTAGTCCATCTTTCCTTTACCTTTATCTGCAGTATAAGGAAAGAGTATCGGTAAGCTTTATGCTTAGTAAGAAACCATCTACCTCACAAAACATGCATACGATGTAAATTATGCTTTGAAAACATGCTATTTGAAATACGTATTGAATATGCTAAACATGGCATGGCATACAACACATAGAATCAACACTAATCATGGCCATAAAGTTAATCATAACTATCACATTGCATCAATAGGAAAACTAAACTGATATAAAAAGCTGAGCTAAGCTAATGCTAGACTAATGCTGAAGTTGTACTGATTTCACATATCTGAACCTAGGGGCAACTGTGGGAGTCCACCCATTGGACGTTTTGTCCATAAAAACTATAGCAAGACTAATTAAGCTGTAAAAATGCTTCTATTGCATTCATCTAAGCTATTAAAATGCCTATGGTGGCATTTAACTGAGCTAAGCATTTAATCAAACACTTGGTGTGCGCTAATTCGCACCCTATCACTGAAAATCTGCATACAGTTAAAACAATGCATCCAAACATACGACTAGCTACTTATACTGCAGGTGAGGGGTTTCTTACATCCTGTGCTAGATTTCCTTACGATCTGATCGCTAGATTTCCGGTGGAGAAGATCCCTCCGTCGATTTCCTCGCGTCCACATGCTCTTCTCGCGGGGAGGAACGTTCTCATAGCCGAGATATCGCCGGAAGGTGTTCCTCTTGCCCTTGGGACGGAAACCCTAGGTTTCTTGAGGTTGGCGCCGAGAGGTGAGGGGGAAAAGGAGAGGGCGGCGTGACTAGGGTGAGGGAAAGGTTTTGTTTTCTCGTTTAAGAAAATAACAATTCCTCACTTAAATCCCTATTTATATTTAGTGGGTAATTCGGCTCAACTGAAACATAAATATAATTGTTCCCCTTTCCTTTCAGCACGGCCCTGCTGGGTTCACCTGATTACTAGAGTTCACTATAAGTCGTAGGACCCAATAGGTCTCGGGTTCAATCCCCGCTTAAGCTATTTTACGTTTCCATTTATTTTTGCTACTTCCGTTATTTTAAAAATTCCGTAAAAATATTCTAAAATTCTAGAAAAATCATAGAATATTTCTAAAATAACTTTGAGAATTTTCGAGCTCTACAATCCCCCATACCTTATAAAAAGTTCGTCCTCGAACTTAGAATAACTCTGGGTACTTCTGTCTCATACTGGCTTCTGTCTCCCAAGTTGCCTCTTCTGCTGTGTGACTTTGCCAAATGACTTTTACTAATGGTACCTCCTTGTTCCGTAATTTCTTAACTGCTCAGTCTATTATCTGAATAGGCCGACTTTCATAGCTGAGGTCTTCGCGGACTGGTACCGACTGGGGCTCAATCACCTGGGTGGCATCTGGGAAATGCTTCTTCAGCATAGAGACATAAAATACATTATGGATGGCTGACATCTCCTGTGGTAGCTCTAACTCATATGCTACCTTGCCAACTCTTCTAGTGATAAGGTATGGTCCCACATATCTGGGACTTAATTTGCCCTTCTTCCCAAAACGCATTACTCCCTTCATGGGAGCTACTCTGAGGAACACTGAATCCCCAACTGAAAACTCTAAGGGTCTGCGCCGGGTATTAGCATAGCTTTTCTGGCGGCTCTGAGCTGTCTCATTCCTCTGGCGGATCTGCTGTATAGCTACTGTGGTATCTGCTACTAGATCTGTTTGGAGTTCTAGTTCTTTCAGTTCACCACTCTCATACCAGCAGATTGGAGATCTACACCTCCGCCCATAGAGAGCCTCGTAAGGTGCCATGCCGATGGTGGCCTGATAGCTGTTGTTGTATGCAAATTCTGCTAAACTCAGATATTTGCACCAGCTACCCTTGAAATCTAGGGCACATGCTCGGAGCATATCTTCGAGTACTTGGTTTACTCGCTCCGTCTGACCATCTATCTGAGGATGGAAAGCTGTGCTGAATTTTAACTTCGTGCCCAATGCTGACTGTACACACTCCCAGAAGTGAGAGGTGAACCTACTGTCTCTGTCCGAAATAATGGTCCGTGAGACTCCATGTAATCTGACAATCTCCTTGAGATATAGCTGAGCTAGCTGTTCCATGGAGTAGGATATCCTGATAGCTAAAAAGTGGGCTGATTTAGTCAACCTGTCGACTACCACCCAGATGGTATCAAAACCATTCGTGGTTCTGGGTAGTCCCACTATAAAATCCATAGAGATGTCTTCCCACCTCCATTCTGGAATCTGAATAGGCTGCAGAACTCCTCCTGGTCTCTGATGTTCTGCCTTAACTCTCTGGCAAGTTAGACAGGTGCTGACATATCTAGCGATGTCTCTCTTCATCCCAGGCCACCAAAAACGTTTCTTCAAGTCCTGGTACATCTTGGTGGAACCAGGATACATCGCATAGGGAGTCCTGTGAGCCTCGTCTAGAATCTTCCTCTGTAGCTCCTCCTGATCTAGAACACAAAGTCTGTCACCGAAATACAACACCCCGCTAGTGGACACTCTAAACTCTCTACCTTCTGATTCTGCTATCCCTTGCTTAATTTTCTGAATTTCAGGATCCTGTTCCTGAGCTGTCTGGATGTCACCAAGCAAGATAGACTTTAATGTCATCGTAGAGAGCTGTCCAACTATGAGTTCAAGACCAAAATCTGTGATCTCTCTCTGTAGGGGCGGTGACATGGCTGCTAGGGATAGTAAGGTAGCATCGGACTTTCTGCTAAGTGCATCCGCCACCTTATTGGCTTTTCCTGGGTGGTAGAGGATGTCCATGTCGTAGTCTTTGACCAGCTCTAGCCATCTGCGCTGTCGCATATTCAGGTCCTTCTGAGTGAAGAAGTACTTCAGACTCTAATGATCTGTATACACTCTGCACCGAGCTCCATACAAGTAATGTCTCCAAATTTTGAGAGCGAACACTACTGCTGCAAGCTCAAGGTCATGAGTAGGGTAATTCTTCTCATATTCCTTGAGTTGTCTGGAGGCATAGGCGATCACCTTACCTTCTTGCATCAGTACTGCTCCTAATCCCAATTTAGAGGCGTCACTGTAAATATCAAAGCTATCTGTGGTTTCTGGTAGGGTCAGAATAGGTGCACTGGTCAATCTTCTTTTTAACTCGCTGAAGCTGTTCTCACAGTCCTCTGTCCACTGAAATTTCCTGTTCTTTCTGGTAAGAGCTGTCAGTGGGGAGGCTATCCTGGAGAAATCCTCTACGAACTTCCTGTAATAACCTGCTAATCCCAGAAAGCTTCTGATTTCGCTGGCGTTCTTGGGTCTTTTCCAACCACTCACAGCTTCTATTTTACTGGGGTCTACCATGATATCATCCTTTGAGATGATGTGACCCAGGAAGGACACTTGATCTAACAAAAATTCACATTTCGTGAACTTGGCGTACAGCTGGTTCTGCTGAAGGGTCTGCAATACTATTCGCAGGTGCTCTGCGTGTTCTTCCTGAGTTCCTGAATAGATAAGAATGTTATCGATAAACACAATAACAAATTTATCTAGGTAATCCTTGAATACTCTGTTCATGAGGTCCATGAAAGTAGCTGGAGCATTTGTCACGCCAAAGGGCATGACTACGAACTCGTAGTGTCCGTATCTAGTCCTGAACGCTGTCTTGGGTATATCCCCTTCTTTAACCTTCACCTGATGATAACCTGATCTGAGGTCTATCTTAGAGAACACTGCTGCTCCCTTTAGCTGATCGAACAGGTCATCTATTCTGGGAAGAGGATACCTGTTCTTGATGGTGACTTGGTTCGGTGCCCTGTAGTGTATGCACAAGCGCATGCTCCCGTCCTTCTTCTTCACGAACAATACAGGCGCTCCCCATGGTGAGTGACTAGGACGTATGAAGCCCATGTCAAGCAGTTCCTGTAATTGCCCATGAAGTTCCTTCAGTTCTGCTGGAGCCATGCGGTAGGGCGTTTTGGAGATAGGATTTGTACCGGGAATGAGTTCTATCTCAAATTTAATCTCCCTGTCTGGTGCTAGTCCTGGTAACTCCTCAGGGAAGACTGCTGGGTAGTCACATACGACTCGGACCTCTGCTAGCTATTGGTCCTTGTCCTGACTGACATTGACTACATGCGCTATAAATCCCGTACATCCTGAATCCATTAACCTCTGTGCTTTTAGAGCTGAGAGAAACTTCTTGGCCTTTCTCTTCGGTTCCCTGATGTACTCGAACTATACTTCTGCCTCCGGTTGGAATACGATTTTCTGTTTACGGCACTCTATAGAGGCACCGTATCTAATTAGGAAGTCCATTCCAAAAATTACATCGTAATCAGTCATATTTAGCACTATCAGATCACAAAAGAGTTCTCTGTCTGCTATAATGACTGGCACCGCTCTGAGCCAGTGCGTGGATGTCATAATTTCTCCTGAAGGTAAGGTCGTCAGAAACTGACTACTGAGTACCTCTGGGGGTATCACTAACTTCTCGGCAAATGCCCTGGATATATAAGAATGGGTTGCCCCAGTATCGAATAAGACAGTTGTACTTTGCTGTAAAATACTGATCTGACCTGAAACAACTGTCGAGACATTTGCTACGTCCTCTCTGGTGAGTGAGTAGATCCTCACATTGGTCGTAGCTGGAGGGGCTTCTAATCTGCCCTGGCTGATGTGTGGACCATCTAAAACGGCCTACATCTGATGCAGCTGTGCTGGCTGGCCTCCATACTGTATCGGCTGTGGTTGAGGAAGACTTGTCTTGTTCGGGCATTGCTTAGCCATATGCCCTTCTTGTCCACATTCAAAGCATCCTCGTGTGCCCTTGCGACAAACTCCTGGGTGAAATTTCCCACAAGTAGCACATTTGGGATAACTAGGCTGTTTACTAGCTGATCCTCCTTTCGGATAACTCCCTGGTTTGCACTTGTTGCTGGAGCTCCCTTTCCAGTTAGAGCTGTGGCCCTGTTGTTTCTGGGTACCTGAGCCTCCTTGCCCTTTGGACTCTGAGAGGACTTACTTCTGCTGCTTAATATTGTTCTGATAGTGCTCAGTGGTCAGAGCACTGCTTACTAGTTCTTCGGTGGTTTGCGGCCTATGGACGCCGCCAGCCACGTTCATTGCTATTTCCGGCCTCAGCATCTTGAGCATCAACCGGACTCGTTCTTTTTCTGTGCTAACTAGCTCAGGGCATAGACGAGCCAATCTGTTGAATTTCTTCACGGCTTCCTCCACTGAAAGGTTGCCCTGCGAAACTCAGTGAACTCGTCGTAGTGGCGGTTTGTGACCCGCATGTGAAAGAACTCCTCGAAGAATTCTTTCTCGAAGTCAGCCCATGTCATCTGATTCACTGGGCGCTTCGCTCTAATTCTCTCCCACCACATATGTGCATCTCCTGTCAAGCAGAAGGAGGCGCACTTCACTTTTTCCTGTTCTGGTCAGTCCAGAAGCTCCATCGTACTCTCCAGTGTTTTGAACCAGGCTTGAGCATCCCATGGTTCACTGGTGCCTGAGAAGTTCTCGGGCTTGACTCTCTGCCACTGGATCAGGTAGGCTTCTCTCTTTGCCTCTGCTGCTGGGGCTACTGGTGCTGTAGGCTGGACTGGTGGAACCTCTATAACCACTGGGGTTGCTATGTTGGGTTCTGGGGTGACAATGGGAGTATTCTGCTGGTTAGCCTTTAGGGTGGCTATCTCCTGTTGTTGTTCGGCTAGCTACTGCTGTATCTGAGCCACTAATGCTGTAAGGTCTGGGGGAGGCACTGAACTGCCTGCCTCATGCTGGGGCTCAGTAGCTGGTGCCCTTCTAGCTGGGCGTCCTCGTGCCATTTCTAGAGACCTAGAGGACATACATAACTAATACGATCATAATTGCATATCTATGGTTATCATGTTAGGTACTATCATAAATAAACATGCTTTATTTATCTCTAACATGAAAACAAGAAACGTAATAAAGTGAGAGATGTTCTTACTTGGAAGCTGCAGGTTCAATGCTGATGTGTGTGTAGGAAGTATGGAAACTGCTCTGATACCACTCTGTAACGACCCGCCTTCTACTAACTAGGCTGTAAGGACGGACCGTCACAATATGTTGTGCTAAGCTATATCCATGACCACTACTAAGTCTAGGTGCGGAAAACTGTACCAATTTAAAACTTTACTAAGCTAACACAAGTTCTGGGTTCTACATGTGCTAAGGGATGCAATTTAAGGTATACATGGCATATCCTACATCCCCTATGGTCAAGGAGCTGAAATACAAGGTCACTGGGTCAAAACCCAGCTTCCCAATCAATCCAGGTTGAACCCAATCGATTGCAAGTTGTTGGATCGATCCATGGATCGATTCAGATGGCTACTGTGCTCGGGTAATATTCTGGATCGATCGGCTGATCGATCCAGACTGGCCAATCGATCGATTGATCGATGGCCAATCGATCGAGCGATCGATCCCAAAACTCTCTGTTCGCTGGATCGATTGCTCGATCGATCCGGAACTCTCTATTTGCGACAGAATGCGACTGGATCGATCCAGAAGCCTACTGTTCGCGGAACCAGGCTCCCAATCGATTCACTAATCGATTGAGGGCCCCAATCGATCCACTGATCGATTGGGGTTTCTGATTTCGCAGCAAGGCTCTGATTTCAACACTGTTTCGTGCCAAACTCACCTACATAAGTTCTAAAATAACTGGAAACATACCAATGACACATAACTAGGAATATGAGCATAAGTACTAACAATCTAAGCAAGTCGTTCACGATTCAAGGCATTAAAATAACTAGAAATGCGGAAAATAACATCATATAAAACTAAAGTCTTAGTTTGCTAGTTTCTCCAAGATCTTTATTCCAAGTTCCTTCCACACACATCTTCATCGCATTGCCCTCCAGCCTCCACTAGTCCATCTTTCCTTTACCTATATCTGCAGTATAAGGAAAGAGTATCGGTAAGCTTTATGCTTAGTAAGAAACCATCTACCTCACAAAACATGCATACGATGCAAATTATGCTTTGAAAACATGCTATTTGAAATACGTATTGAATATGCTAAACATGGCATGGCATACAACACATAGAATCAACACTAATCATGGCCATAAAGCTAATCATAACTATCACATTGCATCAATAGGAAAACTAAACTGATATAAAAAGCTAAGCTAAGCTAATGCTAGACTAATGCTGAAGTTGTACTGATTTCACATAACTATTTTGTGAGAGTTTGAAAACTATGTATATATAATAGATGAAAATACTAATCATGCTGCTGATGGGTCCGGCGACTGTACTTGTTGTGCGCGCATCCCTAACTAAACCCGGGGTTGCAAATTCCGAATCAAGTAGGGTTTACTAGGTTAGCTGAACCTAGGGACGACTATGGGAGTCCAACCCAATGGATATCTAATGCAGTACAGTGCCACTGAAAAATAAATACTGAACATAAGCTAATAATTCTTGTCTTGCTCTTACTAGGTTGTCTAAACCTAGAACTAGGTTATCTGAACCTAGGGGCAACTGTGGGAGCCCACCCATTGGACGTTTTGTCCATAAAAACTATAGCAAGACTAATTAAGCTGTAAAAATGCTTCTATTGCATTCATCTAAGCTATTAAAATGCCTATGGTGGCATTTAACTGAGCTAAGCGTTTAATCAAACGCTTGGTGTGCGCTAATTCGCACCCTATCACTGAAAATCTGCATACAGTTAAAACAATGCATCCAAACATACGACTAGCTACTTATACTGCAGGTGAGGGGTTTCTTACATCCTGTGCTAGATTTCCTTACGATCTGATCGCTAGATTTCCGGTGGAGAAGATCCCTCCGTCGATTTCCTCGCGTCCACATGCTCTTCTCGCGGGGAGGAACGTTCTCGTAGCCGAGATATCGCCGGAAGGTGTTCCTCTTGCCCTTGGGCCGGAAACCCTAGGTTTCTTGAGGTTGGCACCGAGAGGTGAGGGGGAAAAGGAGAGGGCGGCGTGACTAGGGTGAGGGAAAGGTTTTTTTTTCTCGTTTAAGAAAATAACAATTCCTCACTTAAATCCCTATTTATATTTAGTGGGTAATTCGACCCAACTAAAACATAAATATAATTGTTCCCCTTTCCTTTCAGCACGGCCCTGCTGGGTTCACCTGGTTACTAGAGTTCACTATAAGTCGTAGGACCCAATAGGTCTCGGGTTCAATCCCCGCTTAAGCTATTTTACGTTTCCATTTATTTTTCTACTTCCGTTATTTTAAAAATTTTGTAAAAATATTCTAAAATTTCAGAAAAATCATAGAATATTTCTAAAATAACTTTGAGAATTTTCGGGCGCTACAGAATCAAAGATTGAGGCTTTCTCCAGACCATTCACCAAGAAGATGAAAATGAAGCAAGCTCGTCCGAAATGAACATCGAGAGCATCGATGAAGGGGGAGCGACATCGGAAGAAAGCAGCAGTTCAGGGGGAGCTACGGATAACGAGATCGAAAAGGTAAGTCATTTACGATCTCTTCCGATCCCGATAAGTAATTTAAATTTATTAAATTATTATCTAAAGACTGTTGCAAACTAGAAAAAGAAAATAAAGAATTAAAGTTAATTCTAGCCAAATCTTGTCTATTAGAAGATTTTGAAAAATTAAAATTGGAAAATGATAAATTGAAAATACAAGTAGAAAACTTGAAAAATCATGCATGTTTAAATGTGAAAAATCAAAATATTAGGAAATATAATAATTTGAATTGGTATTTTAATTATCACAAGGGACAAATTAGGAAAATTTCTCAAAAATATATTCCTAAGAGATTTCTAATTAATCTAGTTGGAAGGAACCTATATTGGATTCCCAAATCTTGTATAAATTGAACTTTAATTATACTTAGGGCTTTCAGCGAGAAAATTAAATGTTTGATTTCCTTAAGAGACTTTGTTTAGAAAGTGGTTGTTGCTCCAATAACCAAGAAGGTCTAGTACCTCGCCACAGCCTGAAGTCAATTCAAGAAATAAAATGTTTAATTGACTAACTGATAAAGCATTTAATTGTAATTAAATAATACTTTAAATAGTTACTCAAACATTTTTTTTGATGTTTTTAACTTAGAATTTTTTTTAATTTTTTATTTTTAAAACTTAAAGTTTTTTTAAATTATTTGTCTATCAAAGCTTTTTTGAAAGTATCAGCTTTACTTTACCAAAATTACACAAATATTTTTTTTGTAAATTTGTTTAACTTAAGAAATTGTATTGCAAAACTTAAAGTTTCTAAAATTATTTACGTTGCAAATTATTTCCAAATTTTTTTAAAGTTTTTAAAAAACTTGATAAGTTTTTCAAAATTGTCAGAAAATTAGAGTTTTTTTTAAAAAAAAATCTTTCTTATTTTTAAGAAGTTACCCTTAGGTTTTTTTTAGTATCACATTTTTTATGTGATCAAAGAGGGAAAATGAAAGATTAAGTCTAGGGGAGGTAGTTTAAACTTTTTTAAATTTTTACACTTTAATTGTAAATTTATTGCTCTTACTTTATGTTGGTTTACCCTAACTTAACTTAGGGTGCTCACATCAAAAAAGAGGGAGATTGTTGGTACCCCAAGGTAGTTTTGATGTGATCAAACAAGTTAAGTTAGGTCCTGTTGTATTTAACCCTGTGTCTAAGTGTGCAGAAACTTAGGAGCACAAGATGTCGAGCAAATGATGCAGCTAGCGAGAAGGACGACACGGGAGAGAGCTGATGGGCTCGGTGCGTCTGAGGGACGAGGCGCTGGGGAAGAGTATGCAGGTGGGCGAGAAGGAGACGCGCGACATTTCCGAGGGATGAGAAGTCAGAGAGAAAGCTTACTTGAGAAGGCTGGAAGTTGGATTCGGGTGAGCCATATTCCGGATGGCCGAAATCACCCAAGCGAGCAGAACCGGAGCGAAAGGGTCCTAACACCTTCTTCTCCTCCCTTAGAGGACTAGTCATGATTTATCTTTTTATCTATGTTTGACTAAAGTTTTTATGTATGAACTTGTTCATATTATTATGTATATTTGGTTTGAACTTAACCATGTGAACCTTTTATTTGCCTTAACTATATTTGCTTACCTTATCCTGCATTGCTTTTTGATATATGTCTAAGAGGGAGTGTGAATACTAAAGTCAAAAATGGGGAATGAGCACAATAAGATAAATTAAGTTATTCATTCTAACTTATTTTACTTGCATTCAAGAAGAGTAGATTTTTTTTGACTTTAAACAAGCATTGTTATACATAAAAAGGGGGAGATTATTCTGTACTAATAATCAAACTTGTATTTTGATATATATCAATACTTGATTAAAGTTAGAACACATGTATTTGATATGCCTATTAAGTTTGCAGACTAAATTAACGTGATGGATCTTGAGGACCAAACACCAAACAGAAAGTCTAGATGGGTTGGGAAAATTGGAATGGAAAAAAGTCCAGATGGGTTAGAATGACCAGATATCTGGCAAGAGGATTCATTCTGTCAGTGTAGATCAAACATCAAAGTGAGGAAAGACCTAATAGGTCAACGATTAGACGTCAAACATGGAAGGTTGATATATAGTAAGTAAGGTAAGTCATTGAAATGGAGGGGACCAGTGAGGGCGAGTCTCAATTGAGACTTAGGCGAGGATCTAACTTAGAGCCAACTCAGAAGTCTAAGTTGAGATTAAATTAATACTAGTCAGGATTTTATCATACATATCTGTTCTAACTTTGTTTTACAGGATAAATACAATATATATTCTAACTTTATTTTGTAGAATAAAATTATATATTGTAACATTATTTTTATGTGTTTCGTAGATGAAAAAATTGGTTCGATAGATGGATCCTCAGAAGGTTCCATCGACGGATCATATGTATCAGTTGATAGATCAGTGATTTCATTGAGATAAGATTAGACAAAAAGGAAACAATGGGTTCCTTCGATGGATCATATGGATCAGTCAACGAATCAATGACTTCATCGAGACAAGATCAGAGAGAAAAGGAAACATTGGGTTTTATCAACTAAAAAGTATGTTCAATCGACGGATCATCAGATTTGCTGAGATCAGAGTTGATCAACCAGATCCAACAAAAAGGAAAGCTCAAGTTCAATTAATGGATAAAGTTGTTCAATCAATGGATGATTTCGGATCAAGAAGCTAGACATGCACCTAGGAAGATTCTTTGTATTCTATCGACGGATCAACATGATCAGTCGACAAAATAGTGAAAATTTTTGAACATCCACTGAGTTAGTGGGATCTGATCGATTGGTGGTTTGTGATAAGTGTGAAGTATATAGAATTTTCATCATGTTTTCACATAACTTTCTGTTGGTGCAGCGGGGCCGGCAAGAGGGGGGGTGAATTGCCTGCACAATAAGAATATCCTCCTCGTTTCTTTCAACTCAAAAAATATAATAATAATAAAGAAATAAACTAACAGAAATAAAGAGGAGATAAAGAATTTAACTTGGTTACAACCCAGGGGGTTGTTAATCCAAGGCGATGAAAAAACTCAGAAAGATCTCCTTCTCTGAAGGCGGAGAAGCCTTTTACACACTGAAAGCTCTAAACTATTGCTAGGAATTGAATATTGAGTTGATTGATTAATTTCCTAGCTCTAGGGGCCTTTATATAGCTCCTGAAAATCTTATCCCAAGTGTTAAAGGCGCCTCCAAGAGGGTTGAGGGTGCCTCCAAGCAGTTTGACTGGATAAAGCTCTATCTGGTTGCAAACGATCACGAAAACTAGGTCTGAGGCACCTCCAATGCCCTTGAAGGCGCCTCGGACTGGTCTGAGGCACCTTCAAGGTGATGGAGGCGCCTTCAATGTTGAGGGTGCCCTCAATGATGTTGAGGGTGCCTTCAACCTACATGGCATAAATACTGCCTTCAACCTTCATGGTATAAATAGCTTCCAGCTTCTCTTTTTCCTCTTCTTCTGAAGCTCCGATCGCTTGGGTGATTTCGGCCAACCGAAATAGGGCTCACCCGAACCCAATTTCCGGCCTTCTCTTCGAGCAGGCTTCTAACCTGGCTTCTCATCCCTCGAACACTGCGCACATTCTTCTCGTCCACCGGTGTACTCTTCCGCAGCTCTTTCATCCTTTGGACGCACCGAGCCTATCAGCTCCCTTCCCGTGTCGTCCTTCTTGCTAGTTGCATCTTCTGCTCGACTTCTTGTGCTCCTAAGTTCCTGCACACTTAGACACAAGGATCAAATAACAAGCAGGACCTAATCTAACTTGGTTGATCACATCAAAACACCCACGGGGTCCAACAATATCCTCCTTTTTGATATACATCAACCCAAGTTCAAGTTAGGGAAACAAAATAGACAAACAACAATTTATAGAAATTACTAAACTAATAGTTCAAGCTTAAGGATTACAATAGAATTTGCAACACAAGTTAAAAATAAATTTTAAATAAAAAAACATTAAAAATTCCCCCTAAACGTGTACCTATCTTTCTCCCCTTTTGATCACAGCAAAAAGAATGGGGTAATAATTATCAAGTAGAAGTTTTCTAAAGAAAAGTTCAAGTTTTAAAAGAAATCATTTTGAAAAATAATTTCTAAGTAGAAGAAAAAAAATTTTATGGATGAACCATTTTTCTAAGTATAAAAATATTTTTGAAAAAATTGTTTAAAAAATGTTTGAAAAACTTTTTAAAGCATTATTTAATTTTAATTTTAATGCTTTATTAGAAAGTTAATTCAACATTTTTATTCCAATATTTTGGTTTCCAGGTCGTGGCGAGGCACTAGGCCTTCTTGGTTATTGGAGTAACAACTACTTCCTTAGACAAAGCCTCATAAGGAAACTTTAATGTTTAATTTTTTCGCTAAAAGCACTAAGTCTAAAGTTTTAATTTAGATCAAATGCTCTAATTTTTACACTATGATATCTAAATTTCCATTTTAGTTTATCATAATTACTCAAATCTAAAGTAGGGAAATTTGAACATGTAGAAAATTATAGTATTCTTTCTATTGTTAGTTTGTCAAAATTCTTTAATTGGCAGGCTATTTTTAACTCACTATTAGTTAATAATTTTTCTAATTGACAGGAATTCTGATTTGCAAAAATCTTTTGACACTATATTTCTAATTCGAAAAAATCTTTCGATGATGTTTCTAATTTGCAAAATTCTTTTGACAAAATATTTTGTAATTCACAAAAATCTTGCAGCAACGTTTTGACTGACTTAACCAATTGATCAGGAGGTAGAGATCATACCTGACTTACCTTGTCGGTCGTTGATTCTCCCCCTGTTGAGTTGTCTTCTTCTGAAGACTCTCCCCTTTCATCGATGCTTATCTGGGATGAGCTTTCTGTGTCCTCGGGATGGAATTTAGCTGTTGGGGCTGACCCGACAGTTTCCTCGATCTCGGACTCTTCTGACGGTTCAGTATCCATCGAGGAGTCGGCTTCTCTTGGTTCTTTGTGGAGCTTTAAGACCTTTTCCCAAAGTTCTTTTGCACTTTGGTAGTCGCCAACCCTATCAAGCTCTTTATCTGGTAGTACGTTTAGGAGGTGAAATTCAGCCCGAGCGTTTGTCATAAACTCGTCACGTTGCTTATTGGTCCAGAGGTGTTGTTCGATGTCTTCTCCATTCGTTGTCTTTGGTGCTTCGTAACCAAATTTCATTATTAAAAAAATATCAAAGTATGTATTAAGATATACCTCCATTCGTTGCTTCCAAAAAGCAAACTCCCCCTCGAATGTTGGTGGATAGATGTTAGCTTCAACCATCATCTTGATCTTTGTGCTTCAGTCGACGGTTAGTCCTTCTGAGGATGTCGGGCTCTGATATCACTTGTTGGTACAGCGGGGCCGGCAAGAGGGGGATAAATTGCCTGAACAATAAGAATACCCTCCTTGTTTCTTTCAACTCAAAAAATGCAATAATAATAAAGAAATAAACTAACAGAAATAAAGATGAGACAGAGAATTTAACTTGGTTACAACCCAGGGGTTGTTAATCTAAAGTGATGAAAAAGCTCTGAAAGATCTCCTTCTCTGAAGACGAAGAAGCCTTTTACACACTAAAAGCTCTAAACTATTGCTAGGAATTGAACACTGAGTTAATCGATTAATTTCCTAGCTCCAGGGGCCTTTATATAGCTCCTAAAAATCTTATCCAGAGTGTTAAAGGTGGCTCCAAGAGGGTTGAGGGCGCCTCCAAGCAGTTTGACCAGATAAAGCTCTATCAGGTTGCAAACAGCCACGAAGACTGGGTCTGAGGCACCTCGAATTCCCTTGAAGGCGCCTCGAACTGGTCTGAGGCGCCTTTAAGGTGATGGAGGCGCCTTCAATGTTGAGGGCGCCCTCAATGATGTTGAGGGCACCCTCAATGATGTTGAGGGCACCTTCAACCTGCATGGTATAAATACTGCCTTCAACCTGCATGGTATAAATAGCTTCCAGCTTCTCTTTTTCCTCTTCTTCCGAAGCTCCGATTGCTTGGGTGATTTCGGCCAACCGAAATAGGGCTCACCCGAATCCAATTTCCGGCCTACTCCTCGCGTAGGCTTCCGACCCAGCTTCTCGTCCCTCGAACACCGCGCACGTTCTTCTCGTCCACCGGTGTACTCTTCAGCAGCTCTTTCATCCTTCGGACGCGCCGAGCCCATCGGCTCCCTTCTCGTGTCATCCTTCTCACTAGCAGCGTCTTCCACTCGACTTCCTGCGCTCCTAAGTTCCTACACACTTAGACACAGAGATCAAATAACAAGCAAGATCTAACCTAACTTGGTTGATCACATCAAAACACCCATGGGGTCCAACACTTTCGACCTACTTTTGTATGTTTGATTCGTGATATGTTGATTCTATGCTTCATTTTCATATTTTATTACTCTTAGATACTGCTCTCATTTATTTTGGTTGATAGGAGCGAAGGTTAGAGTGAAACAAGGAGCAAAGGTGATCAAGGTGAGAAGCCCTGCTCTACCACGGGTGCCTGTACCTCATGGCATGGGTCGTGTCCCATTCGGGAGCCATGCCATAGGCAGTCATGCCACTCCCTATGGCCCATGCCTAGTTTTCCTTCCCTTCCACAATCCGCCCATGCCCAGTGGCACGAGCCATGCCTTGCTTAGCTGCCTCACCACGAATGTTCATGGACATGTGACACGGGTCATGGCCCACTAGATCTGTGCCTCAACACTTGGCACGGGCACTCATGCCCAGTAGCATAGCCTATATCGAGCGACCATTTCCAGAGCCTATATAAGGAGATCCGCCCGATTGGATTGGGGATCTTGATATGGAGGGGTTCATCCCTCTCCTTGGGGAAGGATTTTCCCCTCTAGGAAAATCCTAAAGGCTTTGTCTTCACTGATCCGCCTGATTCATCCTCCTCCGGAGCAAGGAAATACTCCGAAGACACCAGCAATCTCCTCAATAAGTATTTCTTATTCTCTATCTCATATTTTTATTGTAAGAATACTTTATATTATATCTTTGGTTTGTAAATCCTTTGCAATAAACCTTCGAATTCTAGGAGTAGGGAGTAGTTATGATGTAATGTGATGTGTGAACTATATATTTGGACATTTTTTTATGATATGATATATTTATTAACATGTTGTATGTGTGTTGTGCCTTATATATGTTTGACGCAATATGTGTAAAGTTAACTTATATAGATGTAGAGTTTTGTTCATCATATAGGGGAGATGCTTTGAATTGTATGACCGGGGAATCCTGTGACATAAAGTATCCTTACTTTCTACAATATTCCCTTGAAATGGAGGGCAATTCCCTACAAGGGAAGCTAATTAGAGTTTATGATTTTTTTTTTCTCCATATTAATGTTAGGAAGTGATTTGAGTAATCTAGCGATTGTATGATAGGAAGGGCCCTTAGTAACAAAGGGTACCCCTTTAACCAAAATTTTTAGGTTACTTTTTCTACTTAATATCATTAATCTGTTGGGGTTACAAGGTTACAAACATAGTCCCACATTGAAAATACATGGAAAATATCATGGGTTTATAAGAAAAAAATATCTCCATTGGCATGAGGCCTTTTGGGTAGAGCCCAAGAGCGAAAATCATGAGGGATTAAGCCCAAAGTGGACAATATCATATCATTATGGAGATATCTAAATTATTTTTGATCCTTCAATTGATATCAGAGTGAGGTCGCTCTTCACCAGACTAACCACCGGAAGAAGCACAAACTAGAGCCATGATCCAAGATCTAACCAGGTGGATGAAACCTTAAACAAAGTAGGGGAGGCCCTGAGCAAGTCAAGATGACCCGATACTCGAAGGGAGGCTCTGAGCAGCTCAAGAGTGGTCCGATGCTTGAGGGGGACCCTATGGTCCTTTGTTTGGGGGGGATTGTTGGGGTTGCAAGGTTGCAAAAATAGTCTCACATTGAAAACACATGGAAAAGATCATGGGTTTATAAAAAAATATATCTCTATTGGTATGAGACTTTTTGGGTAGAGCCTAAGAGCAAAAATCATGAGGGCTTAGGCCCAAAGTGGACAATATCATATCGTTATGGAGATAAATTTTTTTTCGATCCTTCATAATCTACCATTAAGAAGTAAATTGGATAACTCTAGTAATTGTATGACCAGGGTGCCCTAGGGTATCTCTTTAACCGGACTTTCTAGAGCTACTTCTTTACTTAATAACATTAGAACTTGTATAAACTCTCTAATTTGATCTTTGCAGGGTTGTGTCAGATAGTTAGAAGCCCTACATGAATGTAAGCATGGAGTTAAGTAGATAAACAATGCATAGAGACATTAACTAGCATCATAATGAAATCAAATTCCTAGAATCTCTCTCCCACAAACTTAACTACACCTTTGCTCACTTGCGCTCACTCTCTCTGCTCTCTCTTTCCTCCTCTCTTTCTCTTCTCTCAACAACTCTCTCTCTTTATCAAGCGCTCGAGAACCAACTTTTGATTGTCTATATAAATCGTCATGTGAAGTAAACTAGTGTTTAATCAACAGTCCATCTGGGATCGATATTTTTATTACTTGATGGCAGTCATGCACTTGCGGTACGACATTAAGTTTTTGGTATCATTGTCGGAGATTATTTTTTATCAACATTAGTTGATTAGCATATGACTTACTTTAGACTCGTTGATAGATTTTTTTTATTTTCTTATTTGTTTTTATTTCTACATCTTTCTTTATTGCAATTTAATTTCTACATTTTCTTTCTTGTTGTTTCTAATAAATTTTCTATAAGATACAATGAGCACTAACTTGTCAAGTAAGTCTTTAAGAAAATTTTTTTCACCCATTTTTGCAAGATTCATGTCTCTCATGTGCAACCTCATATCGAAGTAGCAAATTTTCAAATAGACCCAAAATTAATTACCATGATACAAGGCTACAAATTTAGAGGAGAATTTTCAAAAAGCTCTTACTTGCACCATGAAGCATTTCTTGAATATTGCAACATGGTACAATGTGAGAGAGTCTCTTCTGGTGCTACTTGATTGATTGCATTTTCTTTCATGGTGGCAAAAGGCGAATATGCTCCCCCCAGCTCCCCCGCCAACTCGTCCTAGGGCCAACATAGAGGAGGTAAATCACGGGCAGCTACTAGCCTTTGGAATAGTGACTAGCTGTAATGACCCACCTTCTGGGTACTGGCTGTAAGGCCGATAGCTACAGTTAATGCTAAACTATACTGTGCGGAAAGCTGGGCTAATTAAAATTTTGCTAAACTATTATCTTTAAAATCTGATCTTAGTATTCTAGGTGTACCTAGGAGTTGTACACATGCTAGGGGAGGTGTTTACAACTGATAATAAACTTCGGATCGATCCACAGACCGATCTACTGATACTGGTACGGTAGGAACCTCCGGATCGTTCAACCGACCGATCCATAACTAGGCCGCATTGCATGCGGCTGCTGGATCGGCCGCCGATCCGGTGGTCCTGATCGGTCGGTGAGGCCGATCGGTGGCTCTTGATCGATGCGCTAACGATCGGTGAGCGCGATCAGCTCTTGATCGATCCACGGATCGATCGAACAGTTTGGATCGATCGGTCTGCTGACCGATCGGTGAGCCATCGCGACCCAGCTTCTGATCGATCCACGGATCGATCGGAACAACTGTACAGTTCAGGACAGATCCTGATCGGTCTGCCGATCGATCAGACTCTGATCGGTCTGGCGGCCGATCGGGTTTCAATTCGGTGAAACTACGATTTGATTTCGTGCCAAAATCGTGAAACGACTCTACAAATGCTAATAACTATTCTATCATGCATTGGGCAACATTCAAGACATAATATAATGCATGTTCACTAGTTCATACCATTAACCATAATAGAATGCGAAGCATAAGGGAAAAGAGAACAAGACTTTAATAACTAGACTTGTTTCAAGTTCTAATGCGTAGTAAAATAAAACTAGATCTCTAGGATCTTTATTCCAGTTCCCGCCACACACACCATCCTTGCATTGTCCTCCAGCCTCCGCTAGTCCATCTTTCCTTTACCTTTATCTGCAGTATAAGGAAAAATAGTATCTGTAAGCTTAAAGCTTAGTAAGAAACCATCTACCTCACAAAACATGCAACGATGCAAATATGATTTTAAATCATGCTGTTTAAAACATATGCTGGATATACTGAATAAACTAGCATGGCATGGCATATAAGCATACAATCATGGCATATCTAAACCTGAACATAAGAACATGTATAACAACTGCACATAAAGTTATCATGCATATTCACAGGGAAAAACTAAACTGGAGCATGATACTGAACTGAAACTGAACTGCGCTAAAACTGATCTTAAACTATAATCACTGGATTAGATTAAGAGTTTGAAAGCTAATATCATAATAAGTGAAAATAGTAATCATGCTGTTTGGGCCCGGCAACTGTACTTGCTGTGCGCGCATCCCTAACTAGACCCGGGTTTGCAAGTCCCGAATTTAGTAGGGTTAACTAGGTTATCTAAACCTAGGGACGACTGTGGGAGTCCAACCCAATGGATATCTGATCCAGTACAGTGCCACTGAAAATAAAATACTGAATATAGCTAACTGTTTCAACTTGCTGTTTCTAGGTTATCTGAACCTAGAGCTAGGTTATCTGAACCTAGAGGCGACTGTGGGAGCCCACCCATTGGACCGTAGTCCCATAAACTGAACTAAACTAATGTGCTGTTTTAAATGCTCCTAATGCATTTAACTGAGCTATTAAACATAACTGAGGTGGTATTTAGCTACACTAACATTTTACCGACCACTTGGTGTGCTCCAACTCTCTCCTCTAATAGGGAGATCACCTCTAGGCACCCGACAACATCTAGAATCTCCAACTAAAGGAGACCAACGTGTCCGGCCCGTCTAGAGGTGCTCAACTAGATCCCTAATCCTCGAGGAGGGTTTAAACACACCCTATGTGCCGAAAAACCTGCATATAGCTAAAACTAATGCGTAGAAAACTAAACGGAGCTATTATACTGCAGGTGAGGGGTTTCTTACCTCCTATTCGTAATTTCTTACGATTCAAACCGCTGGTTTTCCGATGGAAACGGTCCTCTCGACGATCCACTTGCGTCTTCGCGTTCCTCTCGCGGAGAAGAACCTTTTTCGTGTTGGAGTCGTCGCCGGGAGAAGTTCCCTTGGCCCTTGGGGGCTTGGTGTGCCGTGAGAAGGAGGAGAGGGAGAGGCGGCGGTGAGGGTTTGAGAGGAGAAGGTGGCGTGAGGTTTTGTGAGGAGAGGGCTGCTGAACCAAATTAAACCAAACCCAACTTAAGTTCTTAATTTATATTAAGTGGATTATTAAATCCCAACTCTAATATAAATGTAATTGGTTCCTCTTTCTTCCAGCACGGCCCTGCTGGGTTCAACCGGTTACTAACATTATCCCGAAACCATAGGTCTCGGGTTCGATTCCCGCCTAAGCTATTTTGCGGTTCTATTTATTTTTGCTGCTTCCGCTACTCGGAAAATTCCGGAAAAATATCTAAAAATTCCAGAAAAATCATAGAATAATTCTAATGCAAGTTTGAGAATTTTCGGGCGTTACACTAGCACATAAGAGAGGCATTTACCTCGGCTTTGCCAAGATTCGAACCCCAGACCTCATGGTGGCAACACCTCATGCGCTAGCCACTAGACTCATCCAAGGGGACTTTGCATTTTCTTTCAGCATCAAAAATAGAGCAAAGATTTGGTTTTATTCTCTCCATCCTCAAAGCATTATAAGTTGGGAATAATTGGAGTAGCGATTTCTAAATTATTTTCCCCTCCTAGCAAAATGGTGTACATGAGGAATTGCATTACAAATTTTTCTTAGACAGATGGAGAAACACTATTTGAAGCATGAGATAGATTTAAAGGTTTATTAAGAGAGTGTCCTCGCAATAGTTTAGAAAGATGGTTGACAGTGCACATATTCTACATGGAGATTTTGTTCTCAGATAAGTCATTATTGGATTCATCTGCTAGAGGTTCTTTGATGAACAAAAGTCTAGATGAAGCATATACATTAATTGATCAAGTGAAATTAAACATCCAACAATGGTTAGACAAAAGTTGGATGGAATCTCCCCTGATAATTCCTGAAGTGCAAGCAATTGTCACACAAGAATTTGTACAATCGCCCATGGATAGAGAGGAACTTCATCAAATCATAGAAACATTATCAAATCATAGAATGACGGGTCAAAAAGAACAGAAAAGTCTAGTGAACATTATAATGCTTTCAAACAAAGAGATAGCCAGGTTCTCAAAGAATTTTTGGGGAAATATGGATTCAAATTTGAGGAAAGAATCGAAGAGAATCAGAAAATCCAACTCCCATCCCTCCAATAGAGATCTATAGGCTACCGATATCATTCCCTCAGTGGTCAATGGAATCAAGTTTGGATAAAAAATTTGAACCTCCACTAAATTTTTAAAATGAAACTGTAGATAGGAATCAGAAATCCATCCTAATACCTTCACAGAAGACTTTTATACCACCTATCCTTTTTCCACAAAAGCAAGTGATAACTATTAGCGAAGAAGAATTTAGCAAATCCCGTGATGATAATTTGGTTATATGCAAATTTGTTGGTTTAATATAAGATGATGAATTTTCTGATGATGATAAATTAGCCACTTGTAATTTTGTTGGAATACTTAATGATGAAGAATGTTCTGATGAAGATAATCAGTTTGAAATGTCTAATGAAGTTGTTGATCCTCTTGTTTATGATATTGATGTTAGTGAATTCTCCACTATTTATAATGATGTTAATATTGTGGATAAGAGTGTAGCGATTTATGCTATGGAAGCAAAGTCCCAAGAATCACTTTTTTTTATCACTCATCCACATGGCATTATAGAAGTTGCAAAAAATGATCTCGTTGTGGATATAAATGCAGGGACTTGTGCAGAGATGGCAAAACCCAAGGATCACCACCTTTAGTTGCACTACCACCTGAGCCAGGGCCAGACCCATCATTTGATCCTGAAAAAGTCACATCCACTTGTTTAGAACTTTTAGATACCTTTCAGTAATGCAAGGTTAGTATTTCTTGTAATCTTAGAAAACTTCATAGAGGTACCTGTAATTGATTTTGTTAGATGTGATTCAAATTTTTATGCATGCTTCATTAAATTTAATATGGTTCTAGTTCTATATTATATAATATGCTTGTGGGAGGTATGCTTTTCTTGAGGGTATGCAGGATTTCATAAGGCCAAAAATTGGAAGTTCAATCTAAACTGACTTCCACCGTCAGAAAGAACTTTTGAGAAGACAAGGATGGAGAGAACGGTGCTTCACTCGGTGCTTCACTATATTGATCAAATGAGTACAACTCTCTTCATAATAAAATGGGCTATTAGAAAGAAATTTAGAAGTATTTTACTCCGGCTAGAGCAAGATTTAGATGAGGCCAAAAAAGGGTCGAGCTAATGACCGTAAACAAGCGCTTCTTGAGAGGCATCCCAAGTTCTTTCTTGTTCACATTTCTCTTTTTCATAACTCAAACCCTCTACTTAGTTTTTCTTGTCTATTGTAGAGGATTAAAAGATTAGGAGGAGTGCAACCACAAGATGGAGGGGTTAATAACTTAGGCGTTTGGCATACATCACTTGGTAACCTCTCTAAACTTCCCTCTAGAATACATTTTGCAATTATTGATGACATTGAAAAGTTTAAGTCTTAGGGATTTGTAGATACTTTGGATTGTTAGTTAGTTTTGTTATGTTAATCTTTGCATAATAAAATTTTCTTCTAACTTGCATCATATCATGTTTAGCTCTTGTTGATATTTTGGATTCAAACAGAAGCACTCATGCATGCTTTGTCCATTGAGCAATATTTTGACATGTTTAGTATTAGTGCTATCATGCAGATGTATTCTCTCATTTTTGATGATTTATATTTTCCTATCTAGTAGTAAAATTTTATAGAAGTGATGTTGAGTTGATTTTTACTTCACCGTATGCCTACTTGATAGTTTGATCATTACGCTTCACCTTTGATTTATTTTCAAAAGGGTGATTTAGTACAACATGGTCATGATTCATTTTATTGGACTAGTACCATAGTGACCATAGGTGACCCTTTCTTAATATTTTAGTTACTGATTATGCTCGATTTGTGACAGCCCATTTAGAAAAATCAAAGTCTCATGTAAAAAAAAAGAAGAGAAAAAAAAGAATGGGGGAAATTTTAAAATGCAATAAAATATTTGAGTAAAAGGAAACTGAAAAAAAAAATATTCTAAGTGACAATAATAAGATAAAAAAATAATTGTCATGGGTGGAAATGATGATATGTCCCTTTGAGACTGAGTTAGGTTACTAGGAAAATATTTATCCATTTTTCTCAATACCGAGCATACCTTTGAGACTTTGTATTGGGAAAAGAGGAAGAACCTCGCGTATGGCAGGTAAGTGTCTAACGCCGAAAACTTTGAGAACACAACTGAATAACGACTTGACTACGCAGGAATTCGAGACCCTAGGGGTATACCATGCACTATGCACTTAACTAGTTTATAGGCTTGGTAAAATGAATTGAGTACCTTCACTTTAAGACGATACTACCAGATAGGATTAGATTATTTCAATGAAATTAGGAGAGTGTTATTCACATGCTTTCTAGATTGTACTTTCTTGAGGACAAGTAAATGTTTAGTCTAGGGGAACTTGATAAGTGTAAAGTATATAGGATTTTCATTGTATTTTCACACTACATTTGACTTACTTTTGTATGCATGATTCGTGATATCTTGATTCTATGCTTCATTTTTATGTTTTTATTGCTCCTAAATACTGCTCTCATGTATTTTGGTTGATAAGAGCTAAGGTTGGAGTGAAACAAGTGTTGGGGCAATTTCCCTAGGTCAAGGTTGACCGGTTTGACTAAGCTTGAGTTGAGTCAAGCTTGAGTCGGGATTTGAGTTTTGATGTTTGACAATATAAGGAGATTGCTGGAGCAATCGTCCGGTTATAGAGATGGTCAAAGGGTTGACCAGGTTGATGAGAATACAAGTCAAGTAGGTCAAGATTGATAGGAGACTTGACTAGGAGAGTCCTAACTGGATGTTAGGCAATGGAAAAGTCCTAGTGAGGAGCTAAGCAGGAGAAAGTCCTGGTGAGGAGCCAAGCAAGGGGAAAGTCTTAGTGAGGAGCTAGGCAGGACAAAGTCCTGGTGAGGAGCCAGGCAACGGGAAAGTCCTAGTGAGGAGCTAGGCAGGACAAAGTCCTGGTGAGAAGCCAGGTAACGGGAAAGTCCTAGTGAGGAGCTAGCAAGGTTAAGTCCTGATGAGGAGCCAGGCAGTTGGAAAGTCCAAGTGTGATCTTAGCAAAGAAAAAAGCCCTGGTGAGGAGCCAGGCAATTAGAAAGTCCAAGTGTGATCTTGGCAAAGGGTGTAAGTCCAAGCATGTGGCTTTGGCAAGGCAAGTCCTGGTATGACTTGGTAAGGAAGACCCGACAACTAGGATGAGGCTGAAGGAAGCTCCTGAAGGCAAGGCGTGAAGGATGGGGAGATATCCGAGGGACGCAAGGCTAATGGAGGAGGCTAAAAGGCTAATTCGAGGTTGGTCGGGTGTGGCCAAATGCTAGGCATGGAGACCCAACAAGTCATGGTTGACCGGAAGTTGGGTTTGGGACTTTGAACTTGATTTTGAGTCAAGTTCAAGGTGTTCAATCGATCGATCGATCGATTTGGACTGTGTTGCGATTTTGGGAAGGCCCAATCGATCGGTCGATCAATTGGGATGTAAAATCATGAGCACAGAAGCTTTCCCAATTGATCGGGTGATCGATTGGGAGCTGCCAATCGATTTGGCAATCGATTGGGAGTTGCCAATCGATCGGTCGATCGAATGGGCAGGGGAGTTCTCGCACGATCGCGAGAACACAGAAAGATTTTGAATCGATCCACTGATCGATTCAGATGTTCCCAATCGATCGGTCGATCAATTGGGATTCGATCGTTGGGCAGAATACAGGTGATGGATAGTTGCGATGGAGCGGTGCTGACGTGGAAATCGATTGGGGATGGATTGGATCGATTGGGAGCACTGTTTAAAGCCTTGGCGGAGCATTTTCTCTATAGATCTTTGTGATTTCTTCCTGCGGTTTTCTGCGATCTTCACCAGCGATTTCCTCCGAGTTTCTTGCCAGTTCTTGAGGGTTCTTGGAGTGCATCTCCAAGATTCAAGAGGCAACAACAACACACAGCAAGTAAGCAAGAAGAATGTGTTTTCACTTGTGTTTTTGTATTTCTCTTCTTGTGTGAGTTGTATTTGTGTGTTTGGGTTTGTACAAGGCTTCTCCGCCCGGCTGCGACCGAGAAGGAGCATTTTATAGTGGAGGAGTGAGTCGGTGTGTGGATCCTTGGATTAGTCACCTCTTCTTGAGGTGGATACCAAGTAAATTCTACATGTTAGCATTGTATAGTTTGTCTTCGAGTTGTATTCTGCTGCAAACCATCAAGACGGAGCAAATGACGCAAGCGCGCGACGAACCGCTATTCCCCCCCCCCCCCCCCCCCCTAGCGGGCACAAAAGTCCCTACAATTGGTATCTGAGCAAAGTTGCTCTTCTACGGACTAACCACCAAGAGAGCAAGAAGCTAGAGGAAGAAGAAGATGGAGTCCGAAGGACCGCTCGGATGGGATATCCGGATTCCACCTCCATACGACAAAGAGGACTTCAATTTTTGGAGGAATCGATTGTAGACTTGGTTCCAAATGGATTGGAACCAATGGATGGTCTTGGAGGATCCATTTGAAGCTCCAACAGATAAGAAGGGTAAACGCCTCCGACCTCGACATTGGACCGAGGAACAAAAGGAACAAGCGGAGACCAATAAGGAGGTAACAAAAATTTTGTTAAATTTATTACCTTCTAATATCCTTTTGAGTGTAGGTGAATACACAAGTGCATGTGATCTTTGGAAAAAGATGATTTCCCATCATGAGAACCCTACACAACTCCAAGGAGTGGAGGAGCCCAAGGAGAATGGCTCATTGGTCCAAGAAGAGAAGGATCAATCCAATGTTGACACAAGGTCAACATTCGAGGAGAAGAAGGAAGAAGATGAGAGATCCTCTACATCTTCAAGAGAGGAAGAGGTGGAAGCATCCACATCCTCAATAGTTGAAGAAGTGGAAGCACCCACACTCTCAAGAGGAGAAGAAGAAGAAGATGATACAACCTCCACAATGCAAGCTACACCAAATGGAGAATCAAGCATCATCCCTACAAGTAAAGGTATAGGAACTTAAATTTAAAATAATAAAAATCATATCATTTGCTTTGAGTGTAGGGAGCATGGGCACTACAAGAGCAAGTATCCCAAGTTGGCCAAAAAGAAGAGTCAAGTAGTACCCAAGGGCAAGAAGAAGCCCAAGGAGACACTCCCCACAACAAAGAAGAGCAAAGAACACATCGTGTGTTTCTTGTGTAATCAAAATGGACATTATCGAAGTCAATGTCCAAAGGGGAAGAAGTCAGTCAAGGTCAAAGGAGGAAGCACAAGTCTAAGGGAGCTTCCAAGGTAAAAACCAAGGTATCATTTAATGACCCTATTCCTTTGACACATGATAAAATGCATGTTAGAAATAACTCTTATCATTTTAATGCCAATTATCATGAGAATAGGAGGCATGATAGCTTTAAGGGAAAATACATTCCTCCTCATGCTAGAACTACCACACCTAAGGTTAGGAAGGTAGACAACAATTTAGGCAATAACTCTAAGGATTATAGATATATGCCTAGATATAGAAATGCTCATAGGGGTCAAGAAAAATCCAAGTCCATGGATTTAATGACGGAGAACCAAGTCTTGAGGTTAAGACTTGATACCTTAGAAAGAACCCTAGCAAGAATAGAAAACATGCTTATGGGTCAAAATGAGCTTAACCTAGGAAAGTCTAGACAAGAGTCATCCAATGGCTATAGAGGTTTGGGATACAAACCTAAAGTCAAGAAGGATGTGACTTCTTATCATAGGATTTCATATAGCTATGAAACCAAACCTAGGTCTAGTGGTCAAGCTAAAAATACTAGGGAAGTCATCCCTAAGAGTACTTTTGTCAAGACCAAGGTGACTAAGGCTCCAAAAAGGTCAAATAAAGTCACAAAGAATGTTACAAGGGAAGGTATCCCTAGAAGTGACCTAGTGGAAGTGACTAAGGCTTCTAAGAAGCCTAGAAAGGCCCTTAGGAAGGTATCTAGGGAAGTCATCCCTAGTGAGTACCTAGAGCATCCAAGGAGCACCAATAGATATTGGGTTCCTAGGAGCATATTCTCTATACCCTAGATGGGTTTAGAGAGTATCAACTCTAATCGGAAGGGTAGTCAACCCAACCTTAATGAAGTTGGCACTTGGAGAGCATTTTCAAGATTTTATTAACCTTTGAAAATGAGAAGGATTAAGTTTTACTCTTTGAGAAGAGCAAAACATGCCAAAATTTGAGGAATTGAAATTAATTTAAATTGGCACAAATGCAAAAAAGTTAGGCCTTCATCCCAAGCAGGGGGAGTTTGCCCTCTAGGAAAGGGAGAGAATGAAGGAAACCTTCATTTATGTCTTGTCATGAAGAGGTTAAGGCTATGGGAGTTAGCCTTGGTATAAAGAAGAGGTTAAGGTTATGGGGTTTAGCCTTGGTATAAAGAAGAGGTTAAGAGGATTTAGCCTTGTGATAAAGAAGATGTTAAGGCTATGGGATTTAGCCTTTGTGTAAAGAAGTGATTAAGGCTATGGGATTTAGCCTTGTTATAGAGAAGAGGTTAAGGCTACGGGATTTAGCCTAACGTAGAGATATTGTCAAACATCAAAAAGGGGGAGATTGTTGGGGTAATTTTCCTAGGTCAAGGTTGATCAGTTTGACTAAGCTTGAGTTGATGCAAGCTTGAGTCGGGATTTGAGTTTTGATGTTTGACAATATAAGGAGATTGCTGGAGCAATCGTCCGATTATAGAGATGGTCAAAGGGTTGACCAGGTTGATGAGAATACAAGTCAAGTAGGTCAAGGTTGACAGGAGACTTGACTAGGAAAGTCCTAACTGGATGTTAGGCAACGGGAAAGTCCTAGTGAGGAGCTAGGCAGGAGAAAGTCCTGGTGAGGAGCCAGGCAACGGGAAACTTAGTGAGGAGCTAAGCAAGAGAAAGTTCTGGTGAGGAGCCAGGCAACGGGAAAGTCCTAGTGAGGAGCTAGGCAGGAGAAAGTCCTGGTGAGAAGCCAGGTAACGGGAAAGTCCTAGTGAGGAGCTAGGCAAGGTTAAGTCCTGGTGAGGAGTCAGGCAGTTGGAAAGTCCAAGTGTGATCTTGGCAAAGGAGAAAGTCCTAGTGAGGAGCCAGGCAATTGGAAAGTCCAAGTGTGATCTTGGCAAAGGGTGTAAGTCCAAACATGTGGTCTTGGCAAGGCAAGTCCTGTTATGACTTGGCAAGGAAGACCCGACAACTAGGATGAGGCTGAAGGAAGCTCCTGAAGGCAAGGCGTGAAGGATGGGGAGATATCCGAGAGACACAGGGCTAATGGAGGAGGCTAGAAGGCTAGTTCGAGGTTGGTCGGGTGTAACCAAATGCTAGGCATGGAGACCCAACAGGTCATGGTTGACTGAAAGTTGGGTTTGGGGCATTGAACTTAAGTTTGAGTCAAGTTCAAGGTGTTCAATCGATCGGGCAATCGATTGAACAGGGTCCAAATCGATCGGTCGATCGATTTGGACTGTGCTATGATTTTAGGAAGGCCCAATCAATCGGTCGATCGATTGGGATGTAAAATTACAAGCACAGAAGCTTTCCCAATCGATCGGGCGATCGATTGGGAGCTGCCAATTGATCGAGCGATCGATTGGGAGCTTCCAATTGATCGGCCAATCGATTGGGAGCTGCCAATCGATCGGTCGATCGATTGGGCAGGGGAATTCTCGCGCGATCGCGAGAACACAGAAAGCTTCTGAATCAATCCATCGATCAATTGAGATGTTCCCAATCGATCGGTCGATCGATTGGGATTCGACCGTTGGGCAGGATGCAGGTGATGGACGGTTGCGATGGAGCGGTGCTGACGTGGCAATCGATTGGGGATGGATTAGACCGATTGGGAGCACTGTTTAAAGCCTTGGCGGAGCGTTTTCTCAGTAGATCTTTGTGATTTCTTCCTGCGGTTTTCTGCGATCTTCACCAGCAATTTCCTCTGAGTTTCTTGCCAGTTCTTAAGAGTTCTTGGAGTGCATCTCCAAGATTCAAGAGGCAACAACAACACATAGTAAGTAAGCAAGAAGAGTGTGTTTTAACTTGTATTTTTGTATTTCTCTTCTTGTGTGAGTTGTATTTGTGTGTTTGGGTTTATACAAGGCTTCTCCGCCTCCAGCTGCGACCGAGAAGGAGCATTTTATAGTGGAGGAGTGAGTTAGTGTGTGGATCATTGGATTAGTCACCTCTTCTTGAGGTGGATACCAAGTAAATCCTATGTGTTAGTATTGTATAGTTTGTCTTCGAGTTGTATTCCGCTGCAAACCATCAAGACAAAGCAAACGACGCAAGCGCGCGACGAACCGCTATTCCCCCCCGCCCCTCCTCTAGCGGGCACAAAGGTCCCTACAACAAGGAGCAAAGGTGGTCAAGGGGAGAAGCCCTGCTCTGCCACAAGCACTCGTACCTCACGACATAGGTCGTGCCCCATTCGGGAGCTATGTCATAGGCAGTCGTGCCGCTCCCCATGGATCGTGCCCAACTTTGCTTCCCTGCAACAATCCACCCGTGCCCAGCGGTACGGGCCATGCCCCACTCCACCGCCTCACCACGGATGCCCGTGTCCATGTGGCATGGGCTGTTGCCCGCTAGATCCGTGCCTCAACGCCTGACATGAGTGTCCATGCCCAGTGGCACAACCCATGTCGAGCAACCGTTTCTAGCACTTATATAAGGAGATTCACCCAATTGGATTGGGGATCTCGATATGGGGGGTCCATCCCTCTCCTTGGGGAAGGGTTTTCCCCTCTAGGGGAAAACCTAGAGACTTCATCTTCACTGATCTGCCTGATCCGTCCTCCTTTAGAGCAATGAAACATTTCAAAGACACCAGCAATCTTCTCGATAAGTATTTCTTCTTCTATTTCTCATGTTTTGATTGTAAGAATGCTTTATATTGTGTCTTTGATTTGTAAATCTTTCGCAATGGAGTAGACATCCGGATTCTAGGAGTAAGGAGTAGTTATGATGTGAGGTGATGTATGAACTATATATTTGAATATTTTTTTATGCAATGATATGTATATTGACATGTTCTATGTGTGTTGTGCCTTGTATGTGTTTGATGGAATGTGTGTGAGGTCAACACATGTAGATGTAGAGTTTTGTTCACCATATAGAGGAGGTGCTTTGGATTGTATGATCGGGGAACCCTATGATAGAGGTATCCTTAATTTCTACATCATTCCCTTGAAATGGAGGGAAATTCCCTACAAGAAAAACTAATTAGAGTTTTTGAGTTTTCCCCATATTAATGTTAGGAAGTGATTTGTGTAATCTAGCGATTGTATGATCGGAAGGGCCTTTAGTGACAAAGGGTACTCTTTCAACTGGACTTTTTAGGTTACCTCTTCTACTTAATATCATTAATCTACTATTAGGAAATAAATTGGATAACTCTAGCGATTGTATGACCGAGGTACCCTAGGGTATCCCTTTAACCGAACTTTTTAGAGTTACTTCTTTACTTAATGACATTAGAACATGGGTAAATTCTCCAGTGCAATCTTCATGGGGTTGTGTCAAACTTTAGTTAGGATCCCTACAAAAATGTAAGCGTGGAGTTAGATAGATAAACAATGCATTCGCACATTAACTAGCATCATAGTAAAACCAAATTCCTAGAATCTCTCACTCTCAAACTTAACTTCACCTTTGCTCAATTGCGCTCACTCTTTCTGCTCCCTCTTTCCTCCTCTCTTTCTCTTCTCTCAAAAACTTTCTCTTCTCAAGCGCTTGAGAACCAACTTTTGATTGTCTAGATAACTCACCCTGTGAAGTCAACTAATGCTTAATCAACAACCTCTGTGGGATCAATATTTTATTACTTGCCGACAACTGTATACTTGCGATACGACATTAGCTTGGCTATAAAAGAAGTCTCAAGATCAGAGGCTCGATATTAGTTTTTTTAAACAAGAACAAACTCTTCCACTTTGTGCTCTCATTCTCTGCGCTAAGATTTCTTTAAGCAAGCCTCCGCACTGAGAGTAAATTATTGGTGCGGGAAGCATCCAACGATCGAACCTAAGTTTTGATAATGGCAAAGGGTTCAAAGTTAAGGTCATTTATGGTCTAACATGTTTGAATGAGTTTACAAGAAAGTCCTGTTGTACCCCGTGGTTGTTTTGATGTGATCAACCAAGTTTAGGTTAGGTCCTGTTTGTTTTCTAATCCCTGTGTCTAAGTGTGCAGGAACTTAGAAGCACAGGAAGTCGAGCGGAAGATGCAGCTAGCGAGAAGGAAAGCACGGGAAGGGAGCCGACAGGCTCGGTGCGTCCGAAGGACAAGAGAGCTGAGGAAGAATACACTAGTGGGCGAGAAGAACGTGTGCGACGTTCGAGGGACGTAAAGCCGGGATGGAAGCCTGCTCGAGGAGAAGGCCGGAAATTGGGTTCGGGTGAGCCCTATTCCGGTTGGTCGCAATCACCCAAAAGATCGTAGCATCGGAAGCTAAAGCGAAGTGGAAAGGAGCCAGAAAACAGTCCTGAGGTGCCTCACACTGGACTGAGGTGCCTCATACTGGTTGGAGGTGCCTCAAGCAGTTTGAGGCGCCTTCAACACAGCTTGAGGCGCCTCCAAGCTGGTCAACTCGACCGTTTGAGCGCGGATAGAGTTTTATCCGCTTGACTTGGTTAGAAGCGCCTTGGACCTTGTTGGAAGCGCCTTGGACCTTCGAGGTAGGATTTCCATGAGCTATTTAAAGGCCCCTGGAGCTAGGAAATATTCATTCATTCAAGCAATCAACTTTGTAATCAATTCCTAGCAACTAGTGAGCGTTCTAAGTGTAAAAAGGTTTCTCCGCCTACAGTGAAAGAGACTCTGCTAGTAGAGCTGTTCAACCGCCTTGGATTAACAACCGTCTTGGTTATAACCAAGTTAATTTTTGGTTTCTCTTTCTTTTCTGTTATTTCATTATTTTTATAGTTGCTATTATTTTAAGTTGAAAGCCTTGGGGAGGGTATAATCTTATTTTGTAGGTAATTCACCCCCCTCTTGCCAGCCCCGCTGCACCAACAACTAGTATCAGAGCCCGACAGCCTCAGAAGGACTAACCGCCAACTAAAGCACAAAAATCAAGATGATGACCGGAGCGAACATTCATCCCCCGAAATTTGACGGAGACTTCGTTACGTGGAAACGCAAAATGGAGGTATTTTTTAAGACCGAATTCGATATTCTTTTAATAATGAAATATGGGTATACAGCGCCAAAAGACAAAGAAGAATGCAACTGGACGAAGAAGGAGCAAGTCGATTGCGTAGCCAACGGAAAGGCGGAATTTCACCTGCTCAGTGTTCTACCACCCCAAGAGGTAAGTCGGATCGGAAGCTACGACTCCGCCAAAGACCTCTGGGATAAATTCCTGGAGCTCCACAAGGGCACCTCAGAAGCGAAGTTAGCAAGGCGCGACGTCCTCCAGATACAACTAACAAATCTTCGGATGAACAACGGCGAGAAGGTTGCGCAACTCCAAGTGACGATCAAGGAGTTGATAACGCAATTGACAAAACTCGGCTAAACAGTAACAAACTGAGATTCCATCCGATATGCATTAAACGCCTTCCCAAGGACTCCAGAGTGGGCGTCCTTAGTAGATACTTACTACATCTCTAAGGACTTTGAGGTAAATAGTCTAGAAAGTTTATTTTCTACCTTCGAACTTCACGAGTCTTGACTTGCAGAGCCTAAACAAGTAGAAAAGTCGAACGTCAACATTGCTCTACAAGCCGAAAAGGACAATCCCGACTCCGAAGTGTCAATAGATGAAACTGAAGCAGCGCTACTGGTAAGACGTTTCAATTAATTTCTTAAAAATAATAAATTTAAATCCCAGTCGAGAAAGCATCAGCGCAACAAAAGGACAGTCCGGTGCTACAACTACAACAAGGAAGAAAACATCAAGGATGACTACCCCAAGTTGAAGAAAAGGCATAAGGAGAAGCATCAAAGACCGACGTCCTCTACACGCAAGAGTCTGAAGGCCACTTGGGACGATTCTATTGGAACCCCAAGGTTGTTTTGGTGTGATCAACAAGTTAAGTTAGGTCCTATGTGTTTCTAACCTTGTGTCTAAGTGTGCAGGAGCTTAGGAACACAGGAATTCGAGTGGAAGACGCATCTAGCGAGAAGGACGGCAGTCCGAGGGATGAGGTGCTGCGGAAGAGTACACCGGCGGACGAGAAGGAAGCGTGCGGTGGTTCCGAGGGACGAAAGCTGGAGCGGAAGATTGCTCGGGGAGAAAGAGACGCAGCTAGCGAGAAGGACGGCACGCGGTGCATCCGAGGGACGAAGGCTGCAGATGAGTACGCTGGTGGACGAGAAGGAAGCACGCGGCGATTCCGAGGAACGAGAAGCCGGAGGGAAGCTCGCTCGAGAAGACCGGAAGTTGGGTTCGGGTGAGCCCTACCTATTCCGGATGGCAGAGATCACCCAAGTAAGCAGATCCGGAGCGGAAGACCCGAACCGAGGTGGGACTGAAACGGAGCAGAGGTCCTGGACGAAAAAGTCAACCAGAGTTGACTTTCGGGGTCCGGGGCGCCCGAAGCTGACCGGGGCGCCCGGACCCCTCCGGGGTACCCAGAACCCTTCTGGGCGCCTGGACCAGCCTTTTGACCAGGATCGAGTTTTGACTCGATCTAATAGTTGGAGATAAAGTTTATCCCCCCCAGGGCATCCGGAACCCTTCGGGGCGCCCCGACCAAGGCTATAAATATAGCCTTGGTCCAGAAGCTTTTCATCAACTCAGTGCATTCTATTTCCAACACTTGTACGCTACTGTTCTAGATTAGCTTGTTTATTTTACACTTTCACTGCTGTAAGAGGTTTCTCTGCCCGAAGGAGATACTAGTGCTACATTCCTTGGATTAACAACCTCCTTGGTTGTAACCAAGTAAAAACCTTCTGCCTCTTTCTTTCTGCTTTTAATTTACTGCATTAATTATTTTACAAGTGTACTGTTGAGAGTTTGAGAAAGGGTTGTCTTATTTTTGTAGGTTATCCAACCCCCCTTTCTAGCCGGCCCAAAGGTCCTACAAGTGGTACCAGAGCCTAGACGCCTCAGAAGGACTAACCGCTGTCTGAAGCAACAAAATGATGGTCGGAGCTAGCGACTACCCACCTGCATTCGAGGGGGAGTTTTCTGTCTAGAAACAAAAAATGGAGGTATACCTTAACTCAGATTTTGGTATTTCTTTAATAATGAAATTTGGTTATGAAGAATCGAAGAACGCGTACGGAGAAGAAATCGATAAACGTCTCTGGACTCACAAGCAACGTGAGGAGTTTATGGCAAATGTGCGAGCTAAATTTCACATTCTAACTGTAATACCAAAAGAAGATCTCGACAGAATCGGAGAATACAAGAACGCAAAAGAACTTTGAGAAAAGTTCCTGAAGATCTACAAAGAACCAGCTGAAGCTGAATCCGACTCCTTGATTGACACCGAGCCACCGACAGAACAGTCCGAGAATGAGGAAACTGCCGAGATATTCGATCTCCATCCCGAGGACACAGAAAGCTCATCCCAGGTGAGCATTAATGAAGGGGGAGAGGTATTGGAAGAAAGCAACTCAACAGGGGCAGAATCAACAGCTGACAAAGTAAGTCAGGTATGATCTCCACCTTCTGAGCAATTGAATAAATTTATTGAAAAGTTGCCTGAAAATGAAAAGCTGCTTGGAAATTTTTACGATTTAAAAATCGAATCATTGAAAGAGTTTTTTGGTTTACTAATAACTTTGAAAGAATTCTGCAAATTAAAAATATTATCAAAAGAATTCTTCAAACTGCAAAATGTTTCGACGAAAGATTCTTACGAATTACAAAATATTTTGATAAAAGAATTTTGCAAGTTAGAAATTTTGTCGAAAGACTTTTGTAAATTGCAAAACATTTTTTCGAAAGAATTATGCAAATTAGAAATGTTGTCGAAAACTTTCTTCGAATATTTTTTCGAATTACAAATTACTTTCTCGAAAGAGTTTTGTGAATTAAAAACTAAAAATCATTAAATAATAATGAGTTAAAAGAATTTCGAACAATAGCTTGTCGATTAAAGATTCTCGACAAACTAATAATAGAAATTTACATGATACAATTTTCTGCATGTTTAATACTGTCTGCTTTAAATCTGAAAAATTGTGATCTAAAAAATAATGAAAGATTAAAATGGAAATTTAGATATGTGGCAGTAACTTGAGAATGAATTCTGCTTAAATAAATATATATATATATATCAAAAGTTATTTTTTTTGCCTTAAATTTTTTAAATAATTCTTACAAAATTTAGAAATTTCTCAAATTTTGAAAAATTATTTAACTTAGAAATTTTCCTTGATATTTTGAGATTGATTTTTGTGAAAATTATTGAAAAATTTTCAAAGTTCTCAAAACTTTCTAAATGTTCTTAATAACTTAGAAAAATTTTCTTGACTTAGAAATATTTTCTAGAAGTCAACCCTTAGATTTTTCTTGCAACCCCAATTTTTTATGTGATCAAAGGGGGAGAAGAAAGAGTATAAAGTCTAGGGGGAGGTAGAAAGTGAAAATTAAAAAAAAAATCTATCTTGTTGTATATTATTGCGATAAATTATTTTATTCTATGTCTATTTTTTACCCTAGCTTAACTTGGGTTGATCACATCAAAAAGGGGGAGATTGTTGGAACCCCAAGGTTGTTTTGGTGTGATCAACAAGTTAAGTTAGGTCCTGTGTGTTTCTAACCTTGTGTCTAAGTGTGCAGGAGCTTAGGAACATAGGTATTCGAGCGGAAGACGCAGCTAGCGAGAAGGACGGCAGTCCGAGGGACGAGGTGCTACGGAAGAGTACACCGGCGGACGAGAAGGAAGCGTACGGTGGTTCCGAGGGACGAAAGCCGGAGCGGAAGATTGCTCAGGGAGCAAGAGATGTAGCTAGCGAGAAGGATGGAACGCGGTGCGTCCGAGGGACGAAGACTGCGGATGAGTACGCAGGTGGACGAGAAGGAAACACGCGGCGATTCCGAGGGACGAGAAGCCGGAGGGAAGCCCGCTCGAGAAGACCGGAAGTTGGGTTCGGGTGAGCCCTATTCCTGATGGCAGAGATCACCCAATTAAGCGGATCCGGAGCGGAAGACCCGGACCGAGGCGGGACTGAAATGGAGCAGAGGTCCCGGATGAAAAAGTCAACCAGAGTTGACTTTCGGGGTCTGGGGCGCCCGGACCCCTTCCGGGCGCCCGGACCAGCCTCTTGACCATGATCGAGTTTTGACTCGATCTGATCGTTGGGGATAAAGTTTATCCCCCCTAGGCCTTGGTCCAGAAGCTTTTCAACAATCATGAGCATTTCATTTCCAAACACTTGTACGCTTTAGTTGTAGTTAAGCTTCTGTTTCTGCGCTTCAACGTTGTAAGAGGCTTCTCCGCCTGAAGGAGTTTTAGTACTTAATCTTCCTTGGATTAACAACCACATCGGTTATAACCAAGTAAATCTTGTGCCTCGTCTTTTTTAATGTTTTATTTATCTGCTTTGTTTATTTTACAAGTGTTAACTTAAAGAGTTCGAGAAGGGTTGTTCTTTTGGTTTTGCAGGATATCTAACAACCCCCTCCTAGCCGGCCGCAACGGTCCAACAGATTCTTCATCCTCCGAATCAGAAGTTGAAGCCTTCTCAGGATTAGCACTGATGGCCAACCATCTCTTCGAAGATGACTCAAGCTCAGAGATGAGCATAGATGAAGGGGGAGGAACCTCAGAAGAAGAAGAAAGATGCAACGAAGGGGGAGCATCACCGAGTAAGGTTAGTAAGGTACGTGATCTCACTCCTAATCAGTCCTTTGAATTTATCAAATTGCTTACGAAAGATCTAGCAAAATTAGAAAAAAAAAATGCTGAATTAAAATTGAACTTAGCAAAAGCATGCCCACTAGAAATGTATGATAACTTAAATTTAGAAAATGAAAAATTAAAAATTGAAATTTAGAAATTGAAAAATAATGCATGCTTAAATAAATTTCCAAAATAGAAACTAAGGATTTATGGAAACTTAAATTGGTACATTAGAAAACATCATGGACAACTTAGGAAAATTCCTAAAAACTATATACCCCCTAAGTTTTTAAATGACCCAGTAGGAAGGAACCTTTAGTGGATTCCAAAATCTGTTTTAGACTGATTTTTTTTTCTCCTTAAATTAAGGCTTTCAGAAGAAAAATTAAACAGATAATTTCTTTTGAGGCTTTGTCTAAGGAAGTGGTTGTTGCTCCAATAACCAAGAAGGCCTAGTGCCTCGCTACGACCTGGAATCCAAAATATTGAAATGAAATGTTTAATTAACTTCTTATTAAAGCATTAAAATTAAAATTAGATAATGCTTTAAAATTTTTTCCCCATACTTAGGAAAATATTCTTGCTTAGAATTTTTACTAGGAAAATCTTTAGAATTATTTTTGCCTAAGTTAAAAAGTCTTCTAAAGTTAAATTTTTTTTTTGGCGGGGTTTAACTTTAAAAAAAAAATTTGCAAAAACTTAAGGAAAATCTTAGAAATTGTTTTTCAAAAGACTTAGAATTTTTTCAATAGCCTTAGAACTTTTTAGAGAATCTTTATTTTGAAATATTTGGTACCCCGTTTTTGCTGTGATCAAAGGGGGAGAAATAGGTACAAGTTAAAGTTTATGGGGAATTAAAACAAATTACTATGCTTTTCAACAATTGTTAGTTTTGTAATTTCTTTAAATTACTACTTGTCTATTTTTACCCTAACTTAAACTTGGGTTGATGCACATCAAAAAGGGGGAGATTGTTGGACCCCGTGGTTGTTTTGATGTGATCAACCAAGTTAAGGTTAGGTCCTGTTTGTTTTCTGATCCCTGTGTCTAAGTGTGCAGGAACTTAGGGCACAGGAAGTCGAGCGGAAGACGCAGCTAGCGAGAAGGACGGCACGGAAAGGGAGCCGACGGGCTCGGTGCGTCCGAAGGACGAGAGAGCTGCGGAAGAGTACACTAGTGGGCGAGAAGAACGTGCGCGACGTTCGAGGGACGTAAAGCCGGGATGGAAGTCTGCTCGAGGAGAAGGTCGGGAATTGGGTTCAGGTGAGCCCTATTCCAGTTGGTCGCAATCACCCAAAAGATCGGAGCATCGGAAGCTAAAGAGAAGTGGAATGGAGCCGGAAAATAGTCCTGAGGCGCCTCACACTAGACTGAGGCGCCTCATACTGAGGCGCCTTCAACACAGCTTGAGGCGCCTCCAAGCTGGTCAACTCGATCGTTTGAGCGCGGATAGAGTTTTATCCGCTTGACTTGGTTAGAAGCACCTTGGACCTTGTTGGAGGCGCCTTCGACCTTCGAAATAAGATTTCCAGGAGATATTTAAAGGCCCCTGGAGCTAGGAAATATTCATTCATTCAAGCAATCAACTTTGTAATCAATTCCTAGCAACAAGTGAGCGTTCTAAGTGTAAAAAGGCTTCTCCGCCTACAGTGAAGGAGACTCTGCTAGTGGAGTTGTTCAACCGCCATGGATTAACAACCGTCTTGGTTGTAACCAAGTCAATTGTTGGTCTCCCTTTCTTTTCTGTTATTTCATTATTTTTATAGTTGCTATTATTTTAAGTTGAAAGCCTTGGGGAGGGTATAATCTTATTTTGCAGGCAATTCACCCCCCTCTTGCCGGCCCCGCTGCACCAACAAGTCCTAAGCGTACTTAGGTAAAAATCCTAGCTGCGGTTAGGCAGGTAGAAAATACTAGGGGGTGGTAACCCTAGGTCCTAGTGGGTGGTAACCCTAAGCGGAAAGTCTTGGCGGGTCGAGGGCTTCGGGCAAAAAGTCCTAGGGGTGGTAACCCTAGGTGGAAAGTCCTGGTGTCACGAACCAAGTGGAAGACTAGATGGGTCGTGGAGGGGACGTCCAGCAGAAAGTTTTGGAGGCTCGGCACTGAGCAAAAGTCCAGTCGATCTGGGGGATCGGTCTGGCAACAGGTAAACTCTCCTAAGTGGAGTAGGTGAGGGCGCGCTCCCCGGTGAGGGAGCAGTAGGTATCGGTTCGACCTAGGGTTTCCGAATGAAAATACGAAATCAGAACCAAACAATCCAAAGACTGTCAAATATGTTATTTATCATGTCTATATTGTGCTAACTTTGTTTTACAGGATATGGTTAGTTTCTTGGACTAACGTATTTTACAAAAAGCGAATTGGATGTGTTTGTCTCAGATGAACAGTACCCGAGACGCCCTCTATGGAGCTTGGAGGCACCTCGGGTGACCTGGAGAAGCAACCTCGCAGCAAGGCGCGAGGGCACCCTCATGGAGCTTAAGGGCGCCCTGGACACTGGCGCGAGGGTGCCCTCCATGCGGTTGGAGGCGCCCTCAAGCGGATCAGTCGTGAAGGAGTCAAGGCTTATCGAAGCTACATTTTTGGCGGGGCTGAAGGTGCCCTCCATAGTATTGGAGGCGCCTTCCACGGGCTTTATTAGAAGGTCTCGAGCAGCAGCTAAAGAACAACAAGAACTCGCAAACATTTTTCCGCGTGCTGCTCAAAGGACAATCCGATAAAGTTGTAACAAGACACCGACGACCAGAAGCTTCAAAATTCTTTATTCTTAATTGTCGGTTTAAGTTTTTTGTACTGCTTTTATATTGTACTTCCAAGTGTAATTTTTCGGACTTATAGTTGTTGGGTTTTTCGGGCCGCGAAAACCGCTTTTCACGTCGCGGAAACCCCGAATCACCCAAAGCCGTTGATCCGTGCAAGGAAAACCGAATGAAAATTACGAGTATGAGTTTTAAATATCTAGATCTACTCCTAGATCTATGTGTTAAAAAGTATACCTTGAAGCGAGCCCTTTCGCGTTCCCGCTCGTCCAAGGAATTACCGGATCTCTAGACCGTCAAGCGTCGGTCCTCTAGAAGTATCCACATGGACACGTAGGTGGAGAAAACTTCACACAAAGGTGTGCTAGCACCTTGGTAAGATTCGGCCAAGCAAAGAGGAGAGGGAGAGGGAGAGCTTCAAGAGGAAGAACGAAGAATAATGCACACACTTGAATAAATCAATGAAAATCAATTCACCCCATTCAAAATGTGGCCGGCCACTATCTTCATGTGTAACTCCCCATTAAATGCAATTAATGTGAAGTTATTAAGAAAATGGCTTTGTAACTTCCATGAGGTGGCACCCATGATGATGTGGAGTAACATCATTGGTCCACTTCAATGCTAACTCACCAATGAGGTGGCATAAAGTCAAGTCAAACTTGACTTTTAATCTTCCTCTCAAGTCAAGTCAAACTTGACCAAATCTCTTCCATGGTTGATCGAATCCAACCATCAAGCCAACTTAATATAATGAATCTAATTCATTTAATTAAATTGATTCAATGAGTCAAAATCTAAATTAGACTCATTGAACACATGAATCAACTTGAGTCGAACTCAAGTTAGCCCAATTAGGATTACTCTTAATCCAATTTGATTCATCAAATGAATCTAATCCTCTTGGTTCATCATATAAACCTAATCTTCATCTAATTGTCCTAAGTGTGTGACCCTATAGGTTCTTGTAACGTTGGCAATGCCCTAAACCCATTTAGGAGCATAAGTAATGAGCGGTATCTAGCAACACATCATTACTACCCAAGTTACAAGAATGTCGAGATCCGACATCACCTTGTAACTACTAATTGTGACTCTTCACAATATATGACAAGTGTCCTTCTATCCTAGACATCTAGATTGATCAATGTGAGGCATAGACCGTGTCATCCTCTGACCAATCTAAATCTTGAACTCCAAGTAGACTCACTAAATCAAATGAGCTCAATATCCCATATTGACTCATTTGGGCATGGTCATGCACTTCGTGGTCTCACTCTATCAAGAATACCGATGTCTCTCCCGTCATATAGGAGGGATAGATCCCATCTACATCACTCACATCCCTCTGCATAATTTGTTATATACCCAGTAATCGCCTTTATAGTCCACCCAGTTATGGGTGACGTTTGACGAAACCAAAGTACATAACTCCTTATGTAGGGATCTATGATGACTTCAGGTCTAAGGACTAGTAGTCATACTAATAGCCATATGAGAAAGTATATGACACTCATATAATGATCCATGATACTTTCTCATGGCGGGTCATTCAGTATACATTCTCTAATGTATACCCATGTGTCAACTTGATATCTCTATATCCATGACTTGTGAGATCAAGTCATCGAGTTGACCTACATGCTAGTCTTATTGCATTAACATTGTCCCTGAATGTTAATACTCGACTAGGAATGATTAAGAGTAGTGTTCCCTATATCATCTCACTATCAGTTCAACTAACCGATTGATATAGGTGAGAACCATCTACTCAAGGACATTATTATACTTAGTTTATTTGGCACCAATACAAGTAAGTATAATAACCAAAATCCAAATGCCTTTATTAATATACAAGAATATGATACAATGAGTCCATACAATCATCAAATGATTGGCTCTAGGGCTCTAACTAACAATCTCCCACTAGCACTAATGCCAATCAGTATAGGCTCTAAGGCCTAATGACCTAGTGTGACCATCATGTTTTCTCTGTGCCAAAGCCTTGGTCAAGGGATCTGCGATGTTAGCCTCTGTAGGTACTCTGCAAATCTTCACATCTCCTCTATCGATGATCTCTCGAATGAGATGGAAGCGCCGTAGTATGTGTTTGGTCCGCTGGTGTGAGCGAGGTTCCTTAGCCTGGGCAATTGCTCCATTGTTGTCACAATAGAGCTCAATAGGATCTGCTATGCTAGGAACCACCCCAAGCTCAGTAATTAACTTGCGGATCCAAACTGCCTCCTTTGCTGCTTCTGATGTAGCAATATAATCGGCCTCTGTTGTAGAATCAGCTACTGTATCCTGCTTCGAACTCTTCCAGCTGACAGCACCACCATTAATGCAAAATACGAACCCCGACTGCGATCTATAGTCATCCTGGTCGGTCTGGAAGCTAGCATCACTATAACCCTTTACAGCTAGCTCATCATTGCCTTCATATATCAAGAAATATTCTTTAGTCCTTCTTAAGTACTTAAGAATATTCTTGACCGCTATCCAGTGACTTTCACCTGGATCTGACTGGTATCTACTTGTCATGCTCAAAGCATACGAGACATCAGGTCGAGTACATAGCATGGCGTACATGATCGATCCTATGGCTAAGGCATAAGGGATCTGATCTATGCGGTCTCTCTCCTCTCTAGAAGAGGGACCTTGAGTCTTCGAAAGACTCACGCCATGTGACATCGGCAGAAATCCCTTCTTGGAGTTCTGCATGGCAAACCGTAGGAGTACCTTGTCAATGTATGTACTCTGACTTAGGCCAAGCAATCTCTTAGATCTATCTCTATAGATCTGTATCCCTAGAATGCGGGATGCCTCACCTAAGTCCTTCATTGAGAAGCAACTCCCTAGCCAGGTCTTGACAGACTGAAGCATAGGGATGTCCTTCCCAATGAGTAGTATGTCATCCACATACAATATGAGGAAGACAACTATATCCCCTACAACCATCTTGTAGACACAAGATTCATCTTCATTCTTGATGAAACCAAACTGTTTGATTGCATCATCGAATCGAAGATTCCAGCTCCGAGAAGCTTGCTTTAGTCCATAAATGGACCTATGCAGCTTGCATACTCTACTAGTATGCTGTGGATCTACAAAACCCTCAGGTTGTATCATGTACACATCCTCGAGTAGGTTTCCATTCAGAAATGCGGTTTTAACATCCATCTGCCATATCTCATAGTCATGGTAGGCTGCAATAGCAAGCATGATCCAAATGGACTTAAACATCGCTACTGGAGAAAAGGTTTCATCATAGTCAATACCATGAATCTGCTTGAAACCTTTAGCTACCAAGCGACCCTTATAAATAAGTCCATCCATGTCAGTCTTTCTCTTAAAGACCCACTTACACCCAATGGGTTTTACCCCTTCAGGTGGATCAACCAAAGTCCATACTTGGTTGGTGTACATGGATTCCATTTCGGATCTCATGGCTTCTAGCCATTTCTCGGAATCTGGTCTCATCACAGCTTCCTGATAGGTGGTAGGCTCATCCTCTATGAGCACAATGTCATCATGGTCAGACAAGAGAAATGAGTATCTCTCAGGCTGACGACGTACCCTATCAGACCTGCGAAGAGGTATGTCTACTTGAACTGGTTGTTGTTCCTCAACTCCTTGTGGAACAACATCATCCACAACACTTTGTGGTTCCAGTTCAATTTCCATCGAGGCATCAGTGCTATTGTTCGCATCTTGAACTTCTTCAAGATCGAACGTGCTCCCACTAGTCTTTCTAGAAACAAAGTCCCTTTCTAGAAAGACCCCAGTCTTTGCCACAACTACCTTGTGCTGACTGGGAATGTAGACCTTAGTTTCCTTGGGATATCCGATGAAATAGCACTTGTCGGATTTGGGTCCTAATTTGTCTGAGACTTGACGTCGTACGTAAGCCTCACAGCCCCAAATCCTCATGAAAGACACCTGGGCATCTCTCCCAGTCCATATCCTATATGGTGTCTTTATCACGGCCTTGGATGGAACTCGGTTGAGAATGAAAGTTGCCGTGTCTAGAGCATAGCCCCAAAGGTATGTCGGAAGATCTGTGTGACTCATCATAGATCGTACCATATCTAATAGGGTACGATTCCTCCTTTCGGATACACCATTCCACTGTGGTGTTCCAGGAGGAGTGAGTTGGGATAGAATCCCACACTCAGCTAAATAGTCACGAAACTCATGGCTTAAGTATTCACCACCTCGATCTGATCGAAGTATTTTAATACTCTTGCCAAGCTGGTTCTGTACTTCATTCTTGAATTCTTTGAACTTTTCAAAGGATTCGGACTTATGTGTCATCAAGTACACATAACCATATCTACTGAAGTCATCAGTAAATGTGATGAAGTATCTATAACCTCCTCTAGCAGCGACATTGAAAGGGTCACATACATCACTATGTATGAGTCCTAACAAATCAGTCGCTCTCTCGCTGTGCCCACTAAAGGGAGTCTTGGTCATCTTGCCTCGTAGGCATGACTCGCATATCTCATATGATTCAAAATCAAATGAGTCCAGCAAATCATCCTTATGGAGCTGGGATAAGCGTTTGTCATTTATATGACCTAAGCGACAGTGCCAGAGATAAGTTTGGTTCAGGTCATTTGACTTGAACTTCTTGGTATTTATGTTATAAATAGGGCTCTCAAGATCTAGAATGTAGAGTTCGTTTATCAGAGGTGCACTACAATAGAACATATTGTTTAAATAGACAGAACAACATTTGTTCTTTATTATAAATAAGAATTCTTTCTTGTCCAAACAAGAAACTGATATAATGTTCTTAGTCAATGCAGGCACATAACAACAATTGTCTAACTCTAGTATAAGCCCAGAGGGCAGAGATAGAAAATAAGTCCCTACAGCAACAGCAGCAACCCGTGCTCCATTGCCTACTCGTAGGTCTATCTCGCCCTTTGTCAATGCTCTGTTATTTCTCAGTGCTTGTACATTAGTACAAATGTGCGAAGCACATCCGGTATCTAATACCCACGACGAAGAAATAGAGAGGTTGACTTCTATAATATTTATACCTGAAGTAGAAATCTTATTTCTCTTCTTGTTAAGATCTTCCAGGTATCCTTTGAAGTTCCTCTTCCAGTGCCCTGCTTGTCCTTGATATAGTTGACGAAGATGTTCAACCATATCGTAAGCACACATCAACTCATGTTGCTTCTGAAGCTCAGAGTTCATGGTTGCGAGCATTAGACAGGACACATCTAATGCGTCATCTTGATGCTTCTTGTAAGCATCCCGGTCAGCTCGCGTGGCAGTGGCAGGAGGAGCCTCCGGAATGGACTGCTCCAGAACGTACAGTTTACGTTCCTGAGTGAGAACTATTCTCAGGTTCCTGTACCAGTCCAGGAAATTTGCTCCGTTGAGCTTGTCCTTCTTAAGGACAGAACGCAGGGAGAAAGAGTTCGTATTCGACGTGATGGTTATCTACAACAGAAAATTTACAGAAATAAATATCATATTCTTTTAAAATCATTTAATTAGGCCTTTAATTAAATGATGCTCCCACTGAATTCTATAATTCATGTGGGACAAGATCCACATCATACTAACCCTTGAGTTAGCTTTGGCTAATACGCCCAAGGCTTAGTATGATCGGTAGGTAACGATTACCAATTACATCTCTATGCAACTCTTGTTTATAAAATCAATATCCGCATTTATATTAAAACTTGAGTTAGCTTTGGCTAATATGCCCGAGAGTTAATATAGATGTGATTTTGACCTATCTTTTCCAACCGTTGGAAGAATGCCTATAGTTGACTCGATCTAACCGAGCAACTAGGAATACTCAATCTAATTGAGTTTGTATTCACCCATGCGTTGATAGGCGGGACCAAGATTGTCCCTCCGTACCCTAACAAGATAATATGTATTTCTCTGCTTTGGCAGATTCAACAATACATGTGATCGAGGTAGTGATAGGTATCACGGCACGGTTAGGCATTTAGAGTTGCTTCGATCGAGATCTAATCTAATCGAAAAGGATGCATCTTGTGCACGACTTAGATCTAATCTAATCGCAAGGGTGCATCATGTACACGACTTAGATCTAATCTAATCGTAAGGCACTAATTAATTAATTACTTATTAAACATGCATCATATACATAAGCAATTAACTAATTAATCTATTTGTGATTTAGTCATGGCCCTACTACGATCTTCTCAAGCCAATGAGAAGATCGAATGGTCAACCTAGGGTCAACAGCTTCTCCAAGCTCCTCCCTTTGACCACCTTGTGTTGCTCGTGCCCGCCTCGGAACTCCGTCTCGTGTGGACCCTCCACCGCTCCAATTTGTACATTACAATTTGAAACTCGAGTTACATTCGAGTCTAAATCTAATTTACAACCAGAATATATGAGAAAGGCACGGCGTGCAGGTCGCGAAAAATAAAAACATACAACACGCGCAAACACATAACGGCACGCATGCCGTATTATGAATTACAACGCAATCCAATCATATTGGGTTTTTGGGTCATGATTATCACAAAATTAATATATAATTCAAAATTATATATTTTCATAATTTTCTATAATTTAAAAATTAATTTTTTTACAATTTTTACGAGTAAAATTTCCCGGCGGTCCCGTTTAGCGGTTTCGGGCGCAATCGCGGAACGGATCCCCTTGCGGGGCCAGGGGCAGCGCCCCTACCCGCGATCTAACCATCGCGAGGGTTCCTTTGCGATCCAATAGCGCCTTAGCCCGCTGTCCCAAAACAATTTGGGATGAAACCTCATCGTTTTGGAAAAAATCTTCCCGGTAGTCGAAGCCTACAAGCATCTAAACACTTGTGCTTCGATTACTCGAGAAAAATACTCATAAAAACCCAAAAATCATAATTTTATAGAAAATTACAGAAACTTTAGTTTTCATAAAACCAAAAAATTAAACTCGTACAAGCCTTGCACGTGGCTCTGATACCACTGTTGGGTTTTTCGGGCCGCGAAAACCGCTTTTCGCGTTGCAGAAACCCCGAACCACCCAAAGTCGTTGATCCGTGCAAGGAAAACCGAACGAAAATTACGAGTACGAGTTTTAAATATCTAGATCTACTCCTAGATCTATGTGTTAAGAATTATACCTTGAAGAGTGCCCTTTCGCGTTCACGCTCGTCCAAGGAATTGCCGGATCTCTAGACCGTCAAGCGTCGGTCCTCTAGAAGTATCCACATGGACACGTAGGTGGAGAAAACCTCACACAAAGGTGTGCTAGCACCTTGGTAAGATTCGGCCAAGCAAGGAGGAGAGGGAGAGGGAGAGCTTCAAGAGGAAGAACGAAGAATAATGCACACACTTGAATAAATCAATGAAAATCAATTCACCCCATTCAAAATGTGGTCGGCCACTATCTTCATGTGTAACTCCTCATTAAATGCAATTAATGTGAAGTTATTAAGAAAATGGCTTTGTAACTTCCATGAGGTGGCACCCATGATGATGTGGAGTAACATCATTGGTCCACTTCAATGCCAACTCACCAATGAGGTGGCATAAAGTCAAGTCAAACTTGACTCTTAATCTTCCTCTCAAGTCAAGTCAAACTTGACCAAATCTCTTCCATGGTTGATCGAATCCAACCATTTGATTCAAGCCAACTTAATATAATGAATCTAATTCATTTAATTAAATTGATTCAATGAGTCAAAATCTAAATTAGACTCATTGAACACATGAATCAACTTGAGTCGAACTCAAGTTAGCCCAATTAGGATTACTCTTAATCCAATTTGATTCATCAAATGAATCTAATCCTCTTGGTTCATCATATGAACCTAATCTCCATCTAATTATCCTAAGTGTGTGACCCTATAGGTTCTTGTAACGTTGGCAATGCCCTAAACCCATTTAGGAGCATAAGTAATGAGCGGTATCTAGCAACACATCATTACTACCCAAGTTACAAGAATGTCGAGATCCGACATCACCTTGTGACTACTAATTGTGACTCTTCACAATATATGACAAGTGTCCTTCTATCCTAGACATCTAGATTGATCAATGTGAGGCATAGACCGTGTCATCCTCTGACCAATCTAAATCTTGAACTCCAAGTAGACTCACTAAATCAAATGAGCTCAATAGCCCATATTGACTCATTTGGGCATGATCATGCACTTCGTGGTCTCACTCTATCAAGAATACCGATGTCTCTCCCGTCATATAGGAGGGATAGATCCCATCTACATCACTCACATCCCTCTGCATAATTTGTTATATACCCAGTAATCGCCTTTATAGTCCACCCAGTTACGGGTGACGTTTGACGAAACCAAAGTACATAACTCCTTATGTAGGGATCTATGGTGACTTCAGGTCTAAGGACTAGTAGTCATACTAATAGCCACATGAGAAAGTATATGACACTCATATAACGATCCATGATACTTTCTCATGGCGGGTCATTCAGTATACATTCTCTAATGTATACCCATGTGTCAACTTGATATCTCTATATCCATGACTTGTGAGATCAAGTCATCGAGTTGACCTACATGCTAGTCTTATTGCATTAACATTGTCCCTGAATGTTAATACTCGACTAGGAATGATTAAGAGTAGTGTTCCCTATATCATCTCACTATCGGTTCAACTAACCGATTGATATAGGTGAGAACAATCTACTCAAGGACATTATTATACTTAGTTTATTTGGCACCAATACAAGTAAGTATAATAACCAAAATTCAAATGCCTTTATTAATATACAAGAATATGATGCAATGAGTCCATACAATCATCAAATGATTGGCTCTAGGGCTCTAACTAACAATAGTGATTGTCCACCGAAAGCGATCAACGATCGCGGGCCTTAGAGTAGAAGTCACCACAGGCTCTGAACCAAGTAAAAGAAACTTGTTAGCGATTGCGTTGGTTTATTTTCTTTATTTCGCTGCATAATTCTAAGTTTTTCGAAATGAACTAAATAGCCACGAGCGCTATTCACCCCCCCCCCTCTAGCGCTTTTGATCTAACAATTGGTATCAGAGCGGGGTCACTTTGAATTGGTGAAACTATCATTCAAGAAATTTTTCGTGGTAATTTTTAGTTTTTCGAGGTCGATCAGAATCAGTAAAATTACCGCCTTCCGATCTATTTTTATCGCAATAGACTTTTTCTCGAAGTTGGTACAACACCACTCGAGTTCGCATTTTTATTTTCTTAAATCTTGCACTACTAAATCCAAGACCAAGTCTTGCAACCAAATTCCTTGTCTTTTTATGTGTGTGGTTTTCTCTAAGATGGCCCATCAAGAAGGCTATAGCAGAGCCCGACCTCCGCTCTTCACCGGTGAAGATTTCAGCTACTGGAAGGGCTAAATGGAGTCTTACCTTCAAACCTAGTTCGAGATGTGGATGATCATCAAAACTGGCATCACACTCCCACTCGACGGCACGGGAAAACCAGTTTCATGCGAGAACTGGGACGCAAGCATAATAAAGAAGGTCGAAGTCAACGTCAAAGCAACGTGCACTCTTTAATGCGAACTGACAAAGGAAGAGTTAAACTGAGTCAGCCCCTTCTCAAGTGCGAAAGAGTTGTGGGAAAATCTAATCGAGTTGCAAGAGGGCACTTCTAATTCAAAGGTAAGCAAACGTGATTTGCTTTTAAATAAATTGTATAACATGAAAATACAGGAAGGTGAGTCAACGAGCCAACTTCATGCTCGTATACAAGACCTCCTCAACGGCCTCCATGCCATAGGATAGAAGGTGGAGAACCGTGACATAATCAGGTATATGTTAAACGCTTTTCCAAGGAATACCTTGTGGGCATCCATGGTAGATGCTTACAAGGTATCCAAGGATCTTTCTTTAATAAAGTTAGACAAACTTTTTTCTGAATTTGAATTGCATGAATAGACTAATGCACGCTTAGCCGAGAAGGGTATTGCCTTAATTACAGGTACAAGCAGAACCCATGAAGCAAAAAATAAAGCGTAAAATCGAACTGGACTCAAAAGATGACGACGACGAGATAGCAACCAAACTCGTCCACCTAGTACGCAAGCTCTACAGAAAGAAGAAGGGATTCACAAAGAAGGATATTAAGAAGGTGATTCAGTCCAAGACGCTGCAGGCTAGTCTGAGAGTCAAGTACGAAGTAACCTGCTATGGCTGCAACCAAAAAGGACACGTAAAAGCCAACTGTCCAAACCAAAAGGAAGCAAAGAAACAGAAGAAAAAGAAAGCGCTACAAGCAACTTGGGACGAATCCTCGACAGAAGATTCCAACGAAGAACTCGAGCAAATGAGCTTTCTTGCACTGACAGCCCGGGAACAAGTCGATGAATCAGAAATCGAGAGCGAAACAGAAGCTGAGTTCGAACAAAGCCATGGATCCGTATCCATTTCCGAAGGGCCTAAAATCGTTGTAAGTACTTGTCAAATAGATAAACTTTACAATTTAATTAATTATTTAATGCGTAAGTTAGCTAAATCAAATGTCTGGGTCAAATCACTTCAAAAGGAGGTAACAGCCCTTAAAGAAGTGACTAACCCTAGCTCCTTGATTGATCCCATTCAAACTAGAACCTTAACTCAAGTCCAAAAGCTTGAAGAAGAGAATTCTAGCTTGAAAAATCAAGTCAAGGAACTAAAGGACACGTTGGAACGGTTTACTCTGGGTTCTAAGAATCTTGATCTGATTCTTGGAAGACAGCGAGTCATTTACAACTGGTCCGGACTTGGATTTAAGACTAAACGTAAATATAAGTCTTATTTATCAATTATAAATTGAACTAATAGTAAATTAGTCCAAGCATAGGTCCCCAAGTCGAACTTTGTTAATCAAGTTGGACTTGATCAATATTGGATCCCCAAGGATCAAATATATTACCTTAATAGACCCTATTGAGGCTATGATCTAGGGGGAGCCAACAGAAAGACCATTTTTATCAATAGATTGATTTGCTTGATGCTTGATTTACTACTCTTTTAATTATGCATGCTTAGACTAGGATAGATAAGAACCTAGGCGTAATTTACACTTGATCAGTTAGACCTAGGGATTTCAAAAGGAAAATTAAATATCCAATTTCTTTGAAAGGTTTTGTCTAGAAGTGGTGGATGATCCCATACCCAAGAAGGCCTAGTGCCTCGCCACAGCCTGGAAGTCAATCCTTGAAATAGATATTTAATTGACTAATTGTAAAACCTAAGTCTAACTCAAATGTAAATTAATCCTTAGATGATAACCTAAATCAAAGATAAAATTAAACCTATCTCACAAAATCCATAAGATTCCGTGATTAATAACTTAGCCAATGAGTGAAATGGATTTAGGTAATCAATTAGTATAATCCAATTTAAACAAATTAATTGAATTTAGATCAATCAATTTAATTTAATTTAATTCAATTAAATTTACTCAATTAAATTTAATTTAATTTAATTTAATTTAATTTACTCAATTAAATTAAATTTAATCAATCAATTTAATTTAATTTAATCAATGTAATTAATCTAATTAAATTAATCTCATTTAACCTAATTAGTTGCTTTAATTTATTCAATCAATTAAATCTTAATTAAATTAATACTACTTATCTCTAAATTAACCTAACACAATTTAACCTAAAAAAACAAAACAAAATAAAATAAAAAAAATCTTAACCTGGTTTTTGAAATCAAAACTATTTTGACTCAGTTTTGAAATAAAAATTATCTTGACCTAGTTTTAAATTTTCTTAACTTGGTTTTTGAAATGAAGATTATTTTTGACTTAGTTTTGGAATTAAAACTCTTAAGTGAATATAACTTTCTTTCTAAATCATCTTCAAAAATTCAAAATTTTTGCTAAATTTTCTTTATCAAAGCTAATATTTCAAGTACGAGCTGCCCTTCAGGGGGAGCTAATTATTCCTTTCTATATTTAGTACTTTTGATATATGGCAAAGGGGGAGAGTTAGGAAAGTGAAAGTTAAGTTAAAGATGAATAAAAAGTTAAGTTGAATAACTAGAACAATTTGATATTGCATTACTTGATATTGCATGTATGCTATGAACTTACTATGTTTTTTTTCTTACTATGTTTTTACTTAACTTTGAATTTTGTTGTCATAATCAAAAAGGGGGAGATTGTTGGTGCGGGAAGCATCCGACGATCGAACCTAAATTTTGATAATGGCAAAAGGTTCAAAATTAAGGTCATTTGTGGTCTAACGTGTTTTAATGAGTTTGCAGGAATGCCTTAAGTGTACTTAGGTAAAAGTCCTAGTTGTGGTTAGGCAGGTGGAAAACCCTAGAGGGTGGTAACCCTAGGTCCTAAGGGGTGGTAACCCTAGGCGGAAAGTCTTGGCGGGTCGAGGGCTTCGGGCAAAAAGTCCTAGGGGGTGATAACCCTAGGTGGAAAGTTCTGGTGTCACGAACTAGGTGGAAGACTGGACGGGTCGTGGAGCAGATGCCCAGTAGAAAGTCTTGGAGCCTCGGGCACTAAGCAAAAGTCTAGTCGGTCTGAGGGACCGGTCTAGCAACAGGTATACTCTCCTAAGCGGAGTAAGTGAGGACGCGTTCCCCGGTGAGGGAGCAGTAGGCGTCGGTTCGACCTAGGGTTTCTAGGTAAAAATTCGAAGTCAGAATCGGATAGTCCGAAGACTGTCAAATATGTTATTTATCATATCTATATTGTACTAACTTTATTTTGCAGGGTATGGTTAGTTTCTTGGACTAATGTATTTTGCAGGAAGCGAATTGGACGTGTTTGCCTTGGATGAACAGTACCCGAGGCACCCTCCATGGAGCTTGGAGGTGCCTCAGGTGACTTGGAGAAGCAACCTTGCAACAAGGCGTGAGGGCACCCTAGATACTAGCGCGAGGGCGCCCTCCATGTGGTTGGAGGCGCCCTCAGGCGGATAAGTCATGAAGGAGTCAAGGCTTATCGATGCTGCATTTTTGGCGGGGCTGAGGGCGCCCTCCATGATATTGGAGGCGCCCTCCATAGACTTTATAAGAAGGTCTCGAGCAGCAGCTAAAGAATAACAAGAACTCGAAACCATTCTTCCGCGTGCTACTCAAAGGACGATCCAATAAAGTTGTAACAAGACACCGACGACCAGAAGCTTCAAATTTCTTTATTCTTAATTGTCGGTATAAGCTTTCTGTACTGATTTTATATTGTACTTCCAAGTATAATTTTCTGGACTTATAGTGATTGCCCACCGAAAGCGATCAACAATCGCGGGTCTTGGAGTAGGAGTCGCCACAGTCTCTGAACCAAGTAAAAGAAACTTGTTAGCAATTGCGTTGGTTTCTTTTCTTTATTCCGCTTCATAATTTTGAGTTTTCCGAAATGAACAAAATAGTCATGAGCGCTATTCACCCCCCCCCCCTCTAACGCTTTCGATCCAACAAGTAACACTGACAACGAGCTTCAATTTCTACTCTTCTATAATCGCTAAACTTTGTTTTTATTGCATAATTAAGAGAGTAGTAAAATTGTGACTGTCTCTTCCATTTTGCATTTGATCTCTTCTTTCAAAGTTTTGGAGGAGATTCTAGTGAATTGTCTAACGTATATGGTCCAAGAGATTGTGGGTCGTTGAGTAGGAGTTTGTTGGGCTCCAAACCAAGTAAAAATCTAAGTATCATATTTCTGTTTGTTTATTCTTATTCCACTGCATACTCGAGTTTTCTGAAATATTTGAAAAAAGAAAAGAAAAGCTTTTAAGCGAGGAGATTCACTCACCCCCTCTCTTGTTCTCAACAGTCCTATAGGAATGACCTGAAACCAATTTCTATATGTCTGTATAGATCTTATAATTATATAAATGCCCTCAAACATCAATTTGACCTAATATATTGAGAGAAATAATTTTTTAACACAAATTAGATTTTTCAAACATATTCATATTCAAAAAACCACTGCTCTCAATATATTGGGTCAAATTGATGATTGAGATCATTTAAATAATTAGGAGAATTATATCAACATATAGGAATTGGTTTCATGTCATTCCAAATTCTCTAGGTCCATCTGCCATTTTAGACACATTTATTTTTTATATTTTATTTTTGACCATTCTATGATGAATCCATGGATTCATCGCAAAATGGTCAAATCTAAAAATAAAAATAAATGTGTCTGAAACTGACTAATGGACCTAAAGAGTTCGGAATGACATGAAATCAGTTCTTATATATTCGTCTAGTTCTCCTGATTATATAAATACCCTCAAACATCAATTTGACCCAATGTATTGAAATTAGTGATTTTTTAACATCAAATGACTCTAACATGTCCAATCAATAACTCTTTTTAGTATTTTTACTAAGTCATCAGTCAATTAAAATCCATCTAATTAAGTTAGCTATAAAAAATATATTATGTCAAATTGATATTTGAGGGCATGGATATAATCAAAAGAACTAGACAAACACATAGGAACTAGTTTCATGTTATTCTGAGCTCTTTAGATCCGTCCACCGTTTCTGACACATTTATTTTTTATTTTTTATTTTATTTTTTTTATTTTTGACCATTCTGGATGAATATGTGGATTTATTGCCAATTCTACAATGAATCCAAGGATTCATCGCCAATTTTATGATGAATCCATGGATTTATCACAGAATGGTTAAATTTTAAAAATAAAAATAAATGTGTTCAAAACTGACTAATGGACCTAAGGAGCTCAAAATAACATGAAACCAGTTCCTATGTATTTGTCTAATTCTCCTGATTATATAAATACCCTCAAATATCAATTTGACTTAATATATTGAGATCAACAATTTTTTAAGACCAAAATGACTCTAATTTGTTCAATCAATAACTCTTTTTAGTAATTTTACTAAGTCATTAGTCAATTAAAGTCCATCTAATTGACTTAGCTATGAAAAAAATATTGTATCAAATTAATGTTTGAGTACTTGGATATAATCAGAAAAAACTAGATGAACACATATGAACTAGTTTCATATCATTCTGAGCTAGGTCCATCAAGCGGTTTCGAATAAATTTATTTTTATTTTTAATTTTGACCATTCTATGACGAATCGATGGATTCGTCATAGAATTGATAACAAATCCATGGATTCAACTCAGAATTAGCCTATGACCTCGAAAAAATCATTTCAAGACTTTAGATTCTATGATGAATTCAAAATTCGTTACAGAGTTTGCAAAGAATATCTATTCGTTGCAAAATTTGCAATGAATTTGAAATTTCTCACAGAGTTTACAATGAATATTGAATTTCATAGCTAATTTGTAATGAATTTGGTAATGAAATATAATTTGTTGCTAATCTGTGATGAAACTCTTTCGTTGCTAACTTTATTGCTAATTAGCGATGATTTCTTTTTTGTCACTAAATTTATCACAGATTTGGAACAAAAAATTTTTGTTCCTAAATTTTATCCCTAAATCAAGGTTTTTTTTGTAGTGTATATTAAATCCAAGACCATATAGAATCTCAATAGCATGCTTCTCAACAGTCAACGCATCAAGAGTTTCCAATCACTCATAGACGTGATCCAGTGTAACGACCCAACTCCTGGGTACTAAGCTGTGAGCCGGATCGCTACATTAACTACTGAAACTGCTGTGCCGTACTGTGTGGAAAACTGGGTAGAATAAAATTTCTCTAACTGACTCTATTAAACTGACAACTGGTACACCCATGCTGTTATAAGGAAGGGTTCAAGACCTTTCCGGTAGGAGTATATGTGCTAAGGAGGATACTTGACCTCCCATCTGAGCTATAACTAAACCCTAACTTCCCAGCTAGCTGCTGTTCGATCCACGGACCGATCAAACTTGCCGTGATTCTATGCCCTGCTGGATCGGTCGGCAAGACCGATCCAGGTGTGTCTGGATCGGTCTGCAGACCGATCCAGGCACCTGGAGGCGCTGAGATGCCTACTTTTCGATGCTGGATCGGTCGGCCGACCGATCAGATAGCATCCAGTAGCATACAGTATGCCTCTGGATCGGTCGGCTGACCGATCCAGGATCCTGATACTGGACCGATCCAGTGGTACAGCTCAGACCCTGATCGGTCTGGGGACCGATCAGTGTCTGATTTCACTCGAGAGTTCTGATTTCAGCACTTTGGCGTGCCAAAACATCACACAATAGTTCTAAAACAATGGAGATACATTCTAGCATGTAAGTACTAATGTTCTAAACATGATAAACTAAACAAGACATAGTTACTAAGCTAGAACAATTAGTAGCAAGACTAAGTATGAAACTAAACATGTTAAGTGCTAAAACTGAAATAAAAGCGCATAGATCCCAAGGATCTTTATTCCAGACCCCTTGCACACACACATCATCGTAGCATCGTCCTCCAGCCTCCGCTAGTCCACTTTTCTTTTACCGGTATCTGCAGTATAAGAAAAATAGTATCTATAAGCCAATAAGCTTAGTAAGAAACCATCTACCTCACAAAAACATGCAACGATGCAATTATGTTTTTAAAACATGCTGTTTGAAACCTACTGAACATGCAAGCATGGCATGGCATGGTATCACACAAAGCATGGCATAACATATAAACCGAACCTGAAATTGAACTAGTCATGCATATATCTAAATTTGTATACGAACTCAAATCATGTAAACTGAACCTGAACTGAACTGAACTGAATGCTAAATTAGTGTTCTCATCACTGGTTTCAAATTTGAAAACTATACATATAATAGATGAAAATACTAAACATGCTGTTGGGCCCTGGCAACTGTACTTGCTATGCGTGCACCCAGGGATTGCAAGTTCGAATCCAGAAGGGTTACTAGGTTATCTGAACCTAGGGACGATTGTGGGAGTCCAAACCATGGATATCTGATCCAAGTACAAGTGCCAACTGAATAAAAGTAAAATCTTGAATCTGTTTTAATCTTACTTTGTTGTTCTAGGTTATCTAAACCTAGAGCTAGGTTATCTAAACCTAGAGGCTCTATGGGAGCCCACCCAATGGATATCTGATCCATTAGCTGTAATATCTGATAATAAACTGAGTAAAATGTTTCTAATATGTTTTACATGTTGTTAGGATGCCTACTGGTGCATCCTTCTGAACTAGGCATTCTACCGAATGCTTGGTGTGCACTTAGAGCACACCCTATAACTGAAAACTGTAAAACTACTAAACTAACGCCAAAACTAACAAGCGAGAGCAATTATACTGCAGGTGAGGGGTTTCTTACCTCGTGTGCAAAGATTCTTACAAATCTAAGCGTTAGGTTTCCGGAGACGAAGACCTTCTCGACGAGCTGCTTCCGTCTACGCGTTCCTCTCGCGGAGGGGAACGTCCTTGTATCGAAGATCTTGCCGGAAGGTGCTCTCGTGACCCTTAGGGAAGGAACCCTGGTTCCTTTTTGCTTGTGCTTGGGGGCGCCGAGAGAAGAGAGGAACCGAGAGGAAGAGAGGCGTGAGGGCTTCGGTGGAGAGGGATTTTGCCGAACCAAACTTCTCAAATAAACCAAACCCTCTTTAAGTTTTTAATTTATATTAAGTGGTTTAATGAACCCAACTCTAATATAAATATATTTGGTTCTCCTTTCTTTCAGCACGGCCCTGCTGGGTACACCGGTTACTAAACTTATCCGTAAACCATTCCCGCCTAAGCTATTTTACGGTTCCAATTATTTTTGCTACTTCCGCTACTCGGAAAATTCCGGAAAAATATCTAAAAATTCCAGAAAAATCATAGAATAATTCTAAAATAAATTTGGGAATTTTTCGGGCTTTACAATCCCCCATACCTTATAAAAAGTTCGTCCCCGAACTTAAAACAATTCTGGGTACTTCTGTCTCATGCTGGCCTCTGTCTCCCATGTCGCCTCTGCTGCTGTGTGATTTTGTCAACTGACTTTGACTAATGGTACCTCCTTGTTCCGTAACTTCTTTACTGCTCGGTCTATTATCTGAATAGGCCGACTGTCATAGCTGAGATCATCACGGACCTGTACCAACTGGGGCTCAATCACCTGGGTGGCGTCTGGAATATGCTTCTTCAGCATGGAGACATGAAATACATTGTGGACAGCTGACATCTCCTAGGGTAACTCTAGCTCATATGCTACCTTGCCCACTCTCTTCGTGATAAGGTATGGTCCCACATATCTGGGAGCTAGCTTGCCCTTCTTCCCAAAACGCATGACTCCCTTCATGGGAGCTACTCTGAGGAAATGTATCCCCAACCGAGAACTCTAGGGGTCTGCCGTGTATCGGCATAGCTCTTCGACGGCTCTGTGCTGTCTCTATCCTGCTGTATGGCTTCTGTGGTATCTGCTACTAGATCCGTCTGAAGCTCTAGTTCCTTCTGTTCACCACTCTCATACCAGTAGATTGGTGATCTGACCTGCGCCCATAGAGTGCCTCATAAGGTGCCATGCCGATAGTGGCACGATAGCTATTGTTGTATGCAAATTGACTCAGATATTTGCACCAACTTCCTGAAATCTAGGACACAAGCCGGAGCATATCTTGAGTACAGATTTACTCGCTCGTCGACCATCCGCGAGGATGGAAGGGTCTTGAATTTTAACCGGTGCCCATAGTGATACACACTTCCAGTGTGATGTAAACTCTTGTCTGCTCGATATAATGGTTCGTGGGACTCCATGCAGCCTGACAATCTCCTTGAGATACAACTGAGCTAGCTGCTCCATGGAATAGGATATTCTGATAGCTAAGAAGTGGGCTGATTTAGTCAACCTGTCGACTATTACCCAGATAGCATCAAAACCATTCGTGGTTCTGGGTAATCCCACTATGAAGTCCATAGAGATATCCTCCCACTTCCATTCTGGAATCTGGATCGGCTGCAGAACTCCTCCTGGTCGCTGATGTTCTGCCTTAACCCTCTGACAGGTTAGACAGATGCTGACGTATCTGGCGATATCTCGCTTCATCCCAGGCCACCAAAATCGTTTCTTCAGATCCTGATACATTTTGGTGGAACCAGGATGCATCGCATAGGGAGTCCTGTGGGCCTCGTCTAGAATCTATCTCCGTAGCTCCTCCTGATCTGGAACACAGAGTCTGTCACCAAAATACACTACCCCACTGGCGGACACTCTGAACTCTCCACTTTCTGATTCTGCTAACCCTTGCTTGATTTTCTGGATTTCAGGATCCTGCTCCTGAGCTGTCTGGATATCATCAAGCAAGGTAGATGCTAAGGACATAGTGGAAAGCTGCCCGACTATAAGCTCGAGACTAAAAGCTGTAATCTCCTTCCTTAGGGGTGGTGACATAGCTACTAAAGATAGTAAGGTAGCACTGGACTTCCTGCTGAGTGCGTCTGCTACCTTATTAGCTTTCCCTGGATGGTAGAGAATATCTATGTCATAATCCTTGACCAGCTCTAACCATCTGCGCTGTCGCATATTCAGATCCTTCTGAGTAAAGAAATACTTCAGACTTTGATGATCTACACTGAGCTCCGTACAAATAATGTCTCCAAATCTTGAGAGCGAACACCACTGCTGCAAGCTCAAGGTCGTGAGTAGGATAATTCCTCTCATAATCCTTGAGTTGTCTGGAGGCATAGGCGATCACCTTGCCCTGCTGCATCAGTACTGCTCCTAATCCCAATTTAGAGGCGTCACTGTAGATGTCGAAGCTGTCTGTGTTTTCTGGTATAGCTAAAATAGGAGCACTGGTCAATCTCCGTTTTAGTTCGCTGAAGCTGTTCTCGCAGTCCTCTGTCCACTGAAATTTCTTGTTCTTCCTGGTGAGAGCTGTCAGTGGGGAGGCTATCCTGGAGAAGTCCTCTACGAATTTCCTGTAGTAGCCTGCTAATCCCAGAAAGCTTCTGATTTCACTGGCGTTCTTGGGTCTCTTCCAGTTACTTACTGCTTCTATCTTGTTGGGATCTACCATAACACCATCCTTGGAGATGATGTGACCTAGGAAGGCTACCTGGTCTAGCCAAAATTCACATTTCGTGAATTTGGCGTACAGCTGGTTCTGCTGAAGGATCTGCAAAACTGTCTTCAGATGCTCTACATGGTCCTCCTGAGTGCCTGAATAGATAAGAATGTCATCGATGAACACGATGACAAACTTGTCTAAGTATTCTCTGAATACTCTGTTCATGAGGTCCATGAAAGTAGCTGGAGCATTTGTCACGCCGAAAGGCATGACTACGAACTCATAATATCACCTTTCTTGACTCTAACCTGGTGATATCCTGATATGAGGTCAATTTTAGAGAACACTGTGGCTCCCTTTAGCTGATCAAACAGGTCATCTATCCCGGGGAGAGGGTACCTGTTTTTAATTGTGACCTGGTTCAAGGCACGGTAGTTTATGCATAGGCGCATGCTTCCATCCTTCTTCTTCACGAACAACACAGGTGCTCCCCATGGTGAGTGACTAGGGCGTATGAAACCCTTGTCAAGAAGCTCCTGCAATTGCTCCTGAAGTTCCTTCAGTTCAGCTGGAGCCATGCAGTACGGTGCCTTGGAAATTGGATTTGTGCCGGGAATGAGCTCTATCTCAAATTCAATCTCCCTGTCTGGTGCTAAGCCTGGTCAGGGAAGACTACGGGGTAGTCACAAATGACTCGAACCTCTGATAGCTGTTGGTTCTTGTCCTGGCTGGTGTTGACTACATTTGCTAAAAATCCCATGCATCTTGAATCCATTAGCTGCTGTGCTTTCAGTGCTGAGAGAAACTTCTTGGTTTTTCTCTTTGGTTTTCCCATGTACTCAAACTGTACTCCTTCTTCAGGTTGGAATATGACCTTTTGTTTACGGCACTCTATAGAAGCGCCGTATCTGATCAGAAAATCCATTCCAAAGATGACATCGTAGTCAGTCATTTCTAGCACTATCAGATCACCAAAAAGTTCTCTGTCTGCTATAATGACTGGCACTGCTCTGAGGGTAGTGTTGTCAGAAACTGACTATTGAGTACTTCTGGAGGTGTTGCTAATTTTTCGGCAAACGCCCTGGATACATAAGAGTGGGTTGCCCCGGTATCGAATAAGACAGTTGCATCATGCTGTAAAATACTGATCTGACCTGTGACAACTGTCGAGGCATTTGCTACGTCCTCTCTGGTCAGTGAGAAAATCCTGGCATTCGTGGTAGCTGTGGGGGCTTCTAATCTGCCCTGACTGATCTGTGGACCATCTAAGGCAGCATACATCTGGTGTAGCTGCGCTGGCTGAGCTCCATACTGTATTGGCTGAGGCTGAGGAAGATTGTTCTTGTTCGGGCACTGCTTAGCCATGTGCCCTTCCTGTCCACATTCAAAACAACCCCGCGTACCCTTGCGGCAAACTCCTGGATGATGTTTCCCACAAGTAGTACACTTGGGATGTCTGGAATGTTTTCCAGCTGGTCCTCCTTTTGGGTCACTGCTTGCCTTACGTTTCCCCTTCCAGTTGGAGCTATGTCCCTGTTGTTTCTGCTGAGTACCTGAGCCCGCTTGCCCCTTGGGCTCTGTGAAAACCTGCTTCTGCTGGATGATGCTGTGCTGATAGTGCTCGGTGATCAGAGCACTACTCACTAGCTCCTCTGTGGTTTGTGGCCTATGAACGCCACCAGCCACATTCATTGCGATCTCTGGTCTGAGCATCTTCAGCATCAACCGTACCCGTTCCTTCTCTGAGCTGACTAGTTCTGGACACAGACGGGCCAACCTGTTGAATTTCTTCACGGCCTCCTGAACTGATAGGTTGCCCTGACGAAACTCTGTAAACTCGTCATAGTGTCGGTTCGTGACTTGCATGTGAAAGAATTCCTCGAAGAACTCTTTCTCGAAGTTGGCCCATGTCATCTGGTTTACTGGCCACTTCGATTTAATCCGCTCCCACCACATGCGTGCATCTCCTGTTAAACAGAAGGAGGCACACTTCACCTTTTCGTGCTCTGGCCAGTCTAGAAGCTCCATCGTGCTTTCCAGTGTTTTAAACCATGCCTGTGCATCCCATGGTTCGCTGGTGCCTGAGAAATTCTCGGGCTTAATTCTTTGCCACTGGATAAGGTAAGCTTCTTTCTTAGTCCCTGCTACTGGGGCTACTGGGACTAGTACTGCTGGCTGAGCTGGTACTACCTCTGTGATTACTGGAGTCGTGAGGTTTGGTACTGGAGTGACTGGGGGAGTAGTCTGATGGTTAGCCTTTAAGGAGGCTATCTCCTGCTGCTGTTCAGCTAACTGCTGCTGTAGCTGAGCCACTAGTGCTGTAAGGTCTGGGGGAGGCACTGAACTGCCTGCCTCATGCTGGGGCTCAGCCGCTGCTGCTTTCTTAGCTGGACGTCCTCGTACCATTTTCTAAATAACAGAGAACACATATATATAACTAGGCTATCATGTTATAGTTAACTACTGGTAACATGTTAAATACTATCACTGTAAACATGAATTAATTAACTACCAACATGCGAGCAAACATGAAAGTACATATAACTGATATGAAAGCTGAAACAAAATTGAGTGAGAGATGTTCTTACTTGGAAGCTATAGGCACAATGCTGATGTGTGTGTAGGAAGTAAGGAACACTGCTCTGATACCACTCTGTAACGACCCAACTCCTGGGTACTAAGCTGTGAGCCGGATCGCTACATTAACTACTGAAACTGCTGTGCCGTACTGTGCGGAAAACTGGGTAGAATAAAATTTCTCTAACTGACTCTATTAAACTGACAACTGGTACACCCATGCTGTTATAAGGAAGGGTTCAAGACCTTTCCGGTAGGAGTATATGTGCTAAGGAGGATACTTGACCTCCCATCTGAGCTAGAACTAAACCCTAACTTCCCAGCTAGCTACTGTTCGATCCACGGACCGATCAAACTTGCCGTGATTCTATGCCCTGCTGGATCGGTCGGCAAGACCGATCCAGGTGTGTCTGGATCGGTCTGCAGACCGATCCAGGCACCTGGAGGCGCTGAGATGCCTACCTTTCGATGCTGGATCGGTCGGCTGACCCTCCGAGGCTACTGTATCGAGCTGGATCGGTCGGCTGACCGATCCAGGAGGATACAGTAGCATTCTGTATCTCTCTGGATCGGTCGGCTGACCGATCCAGTGGAACAGCTCAGACCCTGATCGGTCCGGGCACCGATCGGTGTCTGATTTCACTCGAGAGTTCTGATTTCAGCACTTTGGCGTGCCAAAACATCACACAATAGTTCTAAAACAATGGAGATACATTCTAGCATGTAAGTACTAATGTTCTAAACATGATAAACTAAACAAGACATAGTTACTAAGCTAGAACAATTAGTAACAAGACTAAGTATGAAACTAAACATGTTAAGTGCTAAAACTGAAATAAAAGCGCATAGATCCCAAGGATCTTTATTCCAGACCCCTTGCACACACACATCATCGTAGCATCGTCCTCCAGCCTCCGCTAGTCCACTTTTCTTTTACCGGTATCTGCAGTATAAGAAAAATAGTATCTGTAAGCCAATAAGCTTAGTAAGAAACCATCTACCTCACAAAAACATGCAACGATGCAATTATGTTTTTAAAACATGCTGTTTGAAACCTAAACTGAGCATGCAAGCATGGCATGGCATGGTATCACACAAAGCATGGCATAACATATAAACTGAACCTGAAATTAAACTAGTCATGCATATATCTAAATTTGTACACGAACTCAAATCATGTAAACTGAACCTGAACTGAACTGAATGCTAAATTAGTGTTCTCATCACTGGTTTCAAATTTGAAAACTATACATATAATAGATGAAAATACTAAACATGCTGTTGGGCCCTGGCAACTGTACTTACTGTGCGCGCATCCCTACGAGACCCGGGATTGCAAGTTCCGAATCCAGCAGAGGTACTATGAACCTAGGGACGACTGTGGGAGTCCAGCCCATGGATATCTGATCCAAGTACAGTGCCAACTGAATAAAAGTAAAATACTGAATACTGTTTTAATCTTACTTTGCTGTTCTAGGTTATCTAAACTTAGAGCTAGGTTATCTGAACCTAGAGGCTACTGTGGGAGCCCACCCAATGGATATCTGATCCATTAGCTGTAATATCTGATAATAAACTGAGTAAAATGTTTCTAATACGTTTTACATGTTGTTAGGATGCCTACTGGTGCATCCTTCTGAACTAGGCATTCTACCGAATGCTTGGTGTGCACTTAGAGCACACCCTATAACTGAAAACTGTAAAACTACTAAACTAACGCCAAAACTAACAAGCGAGAGCAATTATACTGCAGGTGAGGGGTTTCTTACCTCGTGTGCAAAGATTCTTACAAATCTAAGCGTTAGGTTTCCGGAGACGAAGACCTTCTCGACGAGCTGCTTGCGTCTACGCGTTCCTCTCGCGGAGGGGAACGTCCTTGTATCGAAGATCTTGCCGGAAGGTGCTCTCGTGACCCTTAGGGAAGGAACCCTAGGTTCCTTTTTGCTTGTGCTTGGGGGCGCCGAGAGAAGAGAGGAACCGAGAGGAAGAGAGGCGTGAGGGCTTCGGTGGAGAGGGATTTTGCCGAACCAAACTTCTCAAATAAACCAAACCCTCTTTAAGTTTTTAATTTATATTAAGTGGTTTAATGAACCCAACTCTAATATAAATATATTTGGTTCTCCTTTCTTTCAGCACGGCCCTGCTGGGTACACCGGTTACTAAACTTATCCGTAAACCATAGGTCTCGGGTTCGATTCCCGCTTAAGCTATTTTATGGTTCCAATTATTTTTGCTACTTCCGCTACTCGGAAAATTCCGGAAAAATATCTAAAAATTCCAGAAAAATCATAGAATAATTCTAAAATAAATTCGGGAATTTTTCGGGCTTTACATCCAGAGTTTCTCTTCCACCACCATCCTCAGTATCTAGTATTTCAACTTCTTTCTTCAACCTCAATCTTTCTTTATCACAACAAATCATAGCCTCCAATGAGGACATGTATGAAGCTTCAATTTCCCTCAAAAGGTTGTATATATCTGTATGCTCAGGAATAAGGAACTCCTTGCATCCAATAGCTGCAAGAAGAATCGACTTCCCACCACCATCTTCTAATTCATGGTTACTCTTCTTCTACTCTGTAGCTTGTGTGGTGGCACCTACTGGAACAAATGCCATCTGGTAGTAACCATGTCTAGAACTTTTAGGAAGGCTTTGTAAAATGACATGTTTCTTCATCTTCTGTTGTACTTGCTGATAGATTGGATACTTATCACCATGACCCCAAGCTTGAATAGCAGCATCAGCAGAGTGAAGATTATCATCCATTCCCTTGTTGTGCCTCTTAGGACAACCTTGCTGGGGCATGAGATCTTGTGGCTGGTTTGTAGCCGGAAACTCAATAGTGCTTTGCTATGAATGTCCATGTAAGGACCCGCTCAAAGAGCTTGGATTTTGCTGGCTTTGTTGAACATGAGGCAATGAACCTCCTTGTTGTTGTTGTTGTGGGCATAGTTGTGATATGCGTATATTATATATGTTATTTTGTATTGTTTAACGCACATCTTATTATATTCATTGCATATGATCTATGTTTTCATACCCTTTATTATGTTAATTTCAACATAATTACTATTTTACATTCAGAGATATGCTCGGTGCTTATTTTCATTTTCAGGAACAGTAAAGGATTCAAAATACGCAAAAGAAGACAACTTGGAGAAAACTATGAGCTAGTCTTGTCTTCCCCGTGGCGAGGAAAGTAAAGTATTAGAGTGTCCAAGTCAAGGGGAGCAAGAAACAACCATTTCCAGAGGTAAATTGGACTTGGCCATGCCTTGAGGCACCGCTAGGAGAAGCTCCAATCACTAGCCGTGCCAAATGGCACGGCCAAGGAACTAGTAAAGCCATTGGTTGTGCCTTGAGCCACGACCAGGATGAAGAATCAGCACAAGTGAAGACATGGTCATGCCTCAGGGCACGACCAGAAGCCAATCCGTGTAGATTTCTAGAGCAAAAATGGTTTTGTCCATGCCCTAAGACATGGCCAAACCTTAGTGAAATCAGAAAACGTAGGTTTGAAGCTTTGGTTGTGTCAAATGGCACGGCCCAAAAGGTGAAATAGAGCAGCCTATGCTCTGGCCGTGTTGAAAGGCACGACTAAGAAACCAGTGATAGCTTTGGTCGTGTCTGATGGCACGGCTAAGCTATGTGGCCAGAACCAACTTGGCTCTGACCATGCCAAAAGGCACAACTAGATGCCAGAGATTGGTTTGGGTCATGCCCCTGGGCATGACCACCCCGTGCCATGCCTCACTCCTATATAAGGGGCACTTCATCCCCTGGGGGGGGTTCCAAGATAGGAGGAGACCCTGTAGGTCAAATCCTTGCATCCGAAAACGTCATCTGGGTGAACTGAATTGCTCCACCCTCATCGGCACTCCAAGATCTGCATCCAAAGGCTTCACTTAATATAAAAAGATAAGTTTCTTCTCCCTTTCCTTAGGATTTCCAAAGTTTCTATGGTTTTGAGTCCTTAGATTGTATTTCTTCCCATTATAGAGTAGATTTGTATTGTTCTAGGACGTAGGAAGTAATTGTAATGTGTGGATGAAGTAAAACTCGATGTAATTGTCAATTTTCTTATTTGATGAAGCTTGTATGACACTTGTTATGTTTGATGAAATATTAGCAAGTAGGCTTTCTCTATGGGTGTTCATTTATATATCTAAATTGCATTTCTGTATGCTTAGATCTCACTTCTATATTGGATATATTATTGTGTGTCTAGATCTGAGTATGAACCTGAATTTTCATTAGATAGATGCATAAATTATTATCTCATTTAGGTGTATGTTCCGATATAGCTCAACATGGCTTTAGGATGCTTGTTTAACGTTGAGTATCTAAGGTAACTATTCTTCTATATGGAAAGTAATCTTTTAAGGGAGAACAATTCTATGCATGGATGAGTCTATCACTTGACCTAATTGGCTTTTCCTAATCATATGCTACGCAAGTGACCTATGTAATATAGAGATGTAAATCTGGGGGAGGCCTTGTGACAGGAGGTACTCTACTGAAAACCCAAACTCTCTAAGTTATTTCTTCACTTGATGACATACTTAGTTACTAGTAAGGAAAGTACTCCGATACACCATCGCGGGGTGATATTCAGTAGTAATTTAGATCATCCTGCAAACATAGAAGTGGAGAACTAGGATTGGGTAAATTCATAGTACAACATTCACCATTACAATGAAACTGAAGGCCTAGAACATCTTCTAAATTTAGGGCTTCCTCAATTATCTTTCTTTTATTTTCATAACTTAGTTGAAAACCTCAAATCAAACAATTATCAATTATATCTAGCTAAATTTGAAGTGTAAAACCAATCAGCATTTGATCCTCAGTCCTCGTGGGATAGATTTATATAAATTTTATTACTTGACGATGCCCGTGCACTTGCGGGAACACATCAAGTTGTTGTGGGTGAAGCATGTGAGAAGGGTAGAAAAAAGTTGATGCTTGAGCATTACTTGTTTCCTCGCCATTGGAGCTAGCAGTTGTTGATTTGTCATCGAAAAAAGTCATCTTCTAATCTCTGATCAACACTTCATCTGGGTATATCTCCTCTTTGTCATAAACTGGATCATTAGTTGCCTCGATCTCATCTCCAATTTGAGATCGAGATTCCTCTTCAATTATAACATCTTCCACAATTACAACATGTCAGGTTTATCAACTTCTTCTGGGTCAAATTATTCTTCTAAATCATATTTGAATCCATCCAGGTCATCTTGATCGTCGAACCTATCATCCTCCACGGTGAAACCTAATCGTCTCTAGAACAAAGTTTGAGTGTAACTAAAGGAAAGAAAGTGACTTTTCATCTTCCCCAATCCTTGATATTGGCCTTGTCTCGTCGATTTGTGAGCATCACAAATGCTCCTACTATGCCGATGCAAGACCTCCGAGTTTGACAACAACCAATTTTACTTTTACCTAATCAGGTACTTCCTCATAATAAAAGATTTGCTCTACTTTGTTAATCCAATCAACAAAATTCTTTATCTATGACGTACTAGAAAATTTGGATAGATCAACTTGAAATCCAAGGTCTCCATTTCAATCCTTTCAGCCATGTACCTCACTATCTTCAAGATTTTGCGTTACCATTGCTACACACTAGGTTAAATCTCTGACTTGCTTCTGTAAATCCTTAATCGTCATCATGTCTTGAACGCTATGATCATGGTGATCAGTTTCCTCAATCGGAATCTGCCTGGTGTTGCGACCGTGACCACAACCACGACCGTGATGATGTTCTATTGGATCTAATGTTCGGTTTCCTCAATCGGAACCTACCTACTCTGATACCAATTGATGTCGAATAAGATAGCGATTATCCTGTGGGCTGACAAGATGGAGGAATTGAGGAGAAGGAAAGAAGAAAAACTGTCGAAAATAAAGAGAAATCCGTCATTCTCTAGGTTTTATCAAAAAAAATAAACTTTATTCAATATAGATGATGATCCCTCGAATAATTAAACAATACTTGCATAGACTCAAAATTTTAAGACACAAAGAAAGGAAAATATCCTAACATATAAATTTCAATTCCTAAAATGCAAAAAAGGACATAAATTCTAAAAGAAAAAATTTTTAATACACTTAAAATCCTAAAATTCCTAAACTGACTCAAAATCTAAAAAATACAAAAATTATCAAAATAACCTTAAATATAAAAAATCTATTAAATACAAAAAATTAAAAAAAAATACTAAAAATATATGAAAGATATTCAAATCCTCCTCACTTTCTAATGGAAAAAATCAATAGAAATAGAAATCATGACATAGATAGACTCAATGTAGATGATGGTAGGTCATTGAAGTGAATCTCCATGTAATTCGATCGAATACCTTATCTCTATGTCACATAGCCTCAAGGATCCATCTACTCTTGTATTCCCTAGATCATCTCAGATAAATAACAAAATGCAATGTGCCTGGTTGCAGGGAGTTTGGGAGAAATATATTAGACACAAGGACATTCTATCATGTAAGCCATACAAGATATATATCCTAGGAATCTAACCTGGAGATGATCTAGGAGTAGAGCAACTCCAATAGCATAGGTTTTATTTAATCCACCTTCGTTATGCAACCTAAGGAAGCTAAATGTCACACCCAACCAAAAGGTCTCACGTGAATGACAAAAATAGAGGACAAAATCATTAGTAATACGATCATAGTTTAATATTATAGTGAACTTATCCCACATAAGTTTCTCATGCGACTCTAGAACTTCCACCCACTTAATTAGCTCAAAAGCCAGTATAAAAAACTTGTAATATGGGTGGAAATCAGAGGCGGATTTACCTTCAAGTTTTAATCCATACTATAATGTGATTTTAAAAGTACTAGATTTGTCCTAACTTGCATGGTTCGATGACTATTTGATGTCATTGTCCTGATGCAGGAATTGAAGCTTAATACTTATTCCACTGGCTGTTGTTGGCTTCAGCAAGTTTTCTTCCCTTCTTAATGAAGCTGTTCCCATACGACGTCAGAGGGATTTATTAACACTCTCATTTAAGGCCATTGACAAGATTTGGAGTTGGTGAATTTAAGATTCTGTAACAAGACTTCCAAGCAATGCATATCCACATTATCTTTATTATAATCATGTGGAGTGGGGTCTCACTGATTGGATTGTCTCTTTGACTTCAGTGCTGCTCATTGCGCTCTCTCTCTCTCTTAATTAAAACGAGTGATTACGCACTTCACCTGCCAAACTTGTATTCTAAATCCCTTCTCATTCTCCCAAATATTCCTTCAGACCTTGCACCAATCTTGTTTAGGGTTCTTCAGGCGTCATGCATGCATTCATGACCTAAGCCTTGCCCCTTGAATATAATATGCACTGATTTTCCCAACACAAGCTCGCATCAAGCCGAACTAGAATAGTACACGTAATGATCGATGTTTTCTATTGGGAATGGGTAAGTACACCATGCATTAACTCGTTGATGACTTGTATGGAACTCGGGGCTATAGTTCAGCGGAAGGGAATCAACTTGTTATCAGATATTCTTGATTTGATCCTCAATTATAGTTTATTCATAGGGATTTTTTTCTCCAAATGGTATATACAACTATGGGATGTTGAGCTTAATTATGGGTTATCCGTCGCAAGGACTTTCTAATTTACCCTAATGCCAGTAAAAATTTTTTATGGGATCAAATTGATCGCTTAGATTTGGTATTACCTGATTCAATATTTTATCGATGACTTGTATGGAATTATAATATTAACAGATACAGTTTTCAATTTTTCTCTCCTGTTTGTCGTCTCAGTGCTTAGCTCTGGGCAGGAAGCATTTATGGGGCTGCAGGCCAGTGCCTGGGGACATGGCTAAGTAATGCATCATGTGATGCGTTTACATTGGTGTCATCCGAGTGCATGTACTAGTTTGAAAATGAGAAATGTGAAAATGGAGCATTAATGGGCATCTTACCCGATCTTTTCTTTTCTTTTCTTTTCCCCAATTCGTGAGCCAACAAGCAGATGATTTAATCTTTCACATCAAATCCTTATCGAGTAAGTTTTTTTTTTTTATGTGGACCAACTTCTTGGATGCAAAATTGCAAAGATCCACACAAGACAATCATTCACATGGGCTAAGGCTTGAACATATGCACAAATGAGGATAAGAAGAATACCTAATTTCACCCTTTGAAGACCCCCTCAACAATTTGTGGCATAGTTTGCACATAGGGTCCCTAATATGAGAATAAAATCCCAAGTAAATAATGTAGAAAAGGAAATAATATATTCAATTAATATAAGAATATTTTATTAATATTTTATTCCTTACGGTATGCTTACTAATTATTGGTTAGGATTGTGGATACAAATGAAAATAAACTTTGTATATATAGTGTAGGGTTGTACAATGTTAAAGATATATATAAAAAAAATATATTCTTACACCTCATATTTAACTGCCTATATCGTTTGTGATAATCTTCATGGTATTAGAGCCTAAGCTTCTACATACTAGTTGAAAATTAAATGGGAAAAAGGAGACAAGCATATCCAAATCGAATGAGGACCAAAGTACAATGTCTTCAAGCAAGAGTGATGGTGCAAAAGGTGTTATAACACCAAATATTTCCTATGAATATTGATGGATTCGAAAGCTCCTCAATTCAATCGACCATCCACAAATTGAATGGAAAAAATTACTTGGAGTGGGCTCAATCAATCAAGCTTGTAATCAACGGAAAATGATGTATGGGTTATCTGATGGGAGAAATCGTAGAGCCAGACAAAGACGATCCAAAGTGGTAAGGCTAGAAATCTGAGAACTCCATGGTAATCGCGTGGCTCGTCAACTCAATGGTACCTTCAATTAGAAGGACATATTTATTCCTACTCACTGCAAAAAGGGTATGGGAGCTTGTTCGTGAGACTTACTCTAATTTGGAGAACTCATCCTAGATATTTGATTTGAAGACTAGACTTTGGCAATCTATACAACGAGAAAAACTGTCATAGAGAACTATAATGAAATGAAAGGGTTGTGGCAAGAGCTAGACTTGTGTTATGATGATAAATGAGAGTGCAAAAATGATAGCATGAAGTATCACAAGCAATGGAAGTGACCAAATTTATGTAGTTTTAGCGGAGCTTAACCATTGGATGAAGTTAGGGAAAGAATTCTGGGCAGAAATCCTTTGTCATCATTAAGTGAAGTGTTCATTGAAGTAAGGAGGGAAGAAGGCAGAAGGAAAATCATGTTAAGTGAGAAGGCACCACCTATTCTAGAAAACTCAGCCCTATTAAGCAAAAACTTTTCTACTGCACCTCTAAACCGATAGCTAAGAGAGGCAAAAATTGTTTGTGGACACTGTAAAAAGCCCTAGCATATTATAGAAACATGTTG